>NC_091435.1:55564766-55859766 GCF_964237555.1 Oryctolagus cuniculus
GGGCCATTAAAGAAGGAGGTACCTTTCTCTGAAGGGAGGAGAGAACTTCCACTTTGACTATGACCTTGTTGGAATAAGATCGAAGTCAGTGAACCCAAAAGGCTTCCATAGCCTTGGCACCTCATGACTAGAGCCTAGGGAGATTACTGATGCCATAAACAAGAGTGTCAATTTGTTAAGTCAACAACAGGAGTCACTGTGTACTTACTTCTCATGTGGGATCTCTGTCCTTAATGTGTTGTCCAATGTGAAGTAATGCTATAACTAGTACTCAAACAATATTTTTCACTTTGTGTTTCTGTGTGGGTGCGAACTGATGAAATCTTTACTTAATATATACTGAATTGATCTTCTGTATATAAAGATAATTGAAAATGAATCTTGATGTGAATGGAAGGGGAGAGGGAGTGGGAGATGGCAGGGTTGCGAGTGGGAGGGAAATTATGGGGGGGAAAGCCAATGTAATCCATAAACTGTACTTGGAAATTTATATTTACTAAATAAAAAAAAGAAAAAAAATCTAGAAAATATGCAAACACATGGACACTGAACAGCATGCTCCTGAATAAACAGGGAGTCATAGAAGAAATCAAAATTGAAATTAAAAAATTTCTGGAAATGAAGATAATGATGCAACATATCAAAACTTATAGGATATAGCAAAAAGCAGCATTAAGAAGAAAATTTATAGCAATTAGTGCCTATATCAAGGAATTGTAAAGGTATCAAAAAATAGATATCAATACATATCAAGGACATAGAAAAACAACATTATTAGGAGGAAAGTTACTTAAAATTATAGAATAAATAAATAAAACTGAAACCTAAAACTAATCAAAAGATCCGTGAAATAAAGGGCTGTTTTCTTAAAAAAAAAAAAGAACAAAATTGATACACTATTAGCCCAACTAATCAAAACAATAGAGAAGACCCAAATCAATAAAATTATTGATGAAAAATGAGGTGTAACAAATGACCCTACAGAAATAAAAAGAATCATTAGGAATTACTACAAATAGCTATATGCCAACAAATTGGAAAATCAGAAGAAATGGATAGATTCTTAGCTACATAAAATCTAGCAAAATTTTAGTCATGAAGATATAGAAAACATAAGCAGACCAATAACCAAGACTGAGATTGAATCAGTAATACATACCCTAACCAAAAAGAAAAGCCCAGGGTGGAATGGTTTCACTGCTGAATTTACCAGGCTTTTATAGAAGAACTAATAATTCCAATTCTTCTCAAAGTATTCCAACCAGTTGAAAGGGAGGGAATCCTCCCAGTTCATCTATGAGGCCAGAATCACCTTAATTTCAAAACCAGAGAAAGATACAATAGAGAAAGAGAACTATAGACGGATATCCCTGATGAGCAAAAATCCTCAACAAAATAGTAGCTAATTGAACAAAGATGCCTACAATCACCATTGTTATTCAGTGTAGTTCTGGAACTTTTAGCCAGAGATATAGGCAAGTAAAAGAAAGTCAAACAGATACTAATTGGTATAGAGGAAGTCAAATTATCCCTATTTTCAGATGACATGATTCTCTCTCTCTCCCTCTCTCTCTCTCTCTCTATGTATATATATATGTATATATGTATATTATATATATACACACATACACACACACAGTAGAACCAAAAAACTCCAATAAGAGACTATTGGAATTCATAAGAGAGTTGCAGGACATAAAATCAACACACAAATACAATGGCCTTTGTTTACACAGACAATGCCATGCCTAAGAAATAACTTATAAAATCAGTCCCATTCCTAATAGCTGCAAAAGAATTAAAATACCTTGGAATAAAATATAACTAAGGAGGTGAAAGATTTCTACAATGAAAATTTCATAGCAATAAGGAAATAGAAGAAGACATACAAAAAATCTAAAAAATGGAAAACCTTCTGTGTTCATCAGTTGGAAGAATAAATATCATCCAGACCACTGCCTTATACCTTATACAAAAATAAGCTCAAAATGGATCAAAGATCTAAATCTATGACCTAATACCATCAAATTACTAGAGAAGAACACTGGGAAGCTACAAGACATTGCTATAGGCAAAAACTTCTTGGAAAAAAACCCAGAAGCACAGGTAATAAAAGAACAAATAGACAAATGGGATTACCTCAAGCTAAGAAGCTTCTGTGCTGCAAAGAAAACACTCAGCAAAGAGGCAACCAGCAGAATGGGAGAAAATATTTGCAGACTATGCAATTGATAAAGGATTAATATTCAGATACTTTGACTATGACCTTGTCTAAATAATATGCGAGTTGGTGAACTCAAGAGGCTTCCATAGCCTTGGCAACTCATGACAAGAGCCTAGGGTGATTACTGACATCATAAATAAGAGTATCAGTTGTTAAATCAACAACAGGAGTCACTGTGCACTTACTCCCCATGTAAGATCTCTCTCCTTAAAGTGTTGTACTATGTGAATTAATGATATAACTACTAGTCAAACAGTACTTTATACTTTGTGTTTCTGTATGGGTGCAAACTGTTGAAATCTTTATTTAGCATATACTAAGTTGATCTTCTATATATAAAGAGAATTGAAAATTAATCTTGATGTTAATGGGATGGGAGTGGGAACAGGAGATGGGAGAATTGCGGGTGGGAGGGAGGTTATGGGGGAAAAAGCCGCTATAATCCAAAAGTTGTACTTATAAAATTTATATTTATTGAATAAAAGTTAAAAAAACATTAAAAAATATCCAGAGTACATAAAGAGCTCAAGAAACTCAACAGCAATAAAACAATCAATTCAGTCTAGAAGTAGGCAAATGATAGGAACGGGCTTTTTTCAAAAGAGGAAATTCAAATGGTCAACAGACACAGGATCACTAGCCATCAGGGAAATGCAAATCAAAACCACAATGAGGTTTCACCTCACCCTAGTTAGAATGACTCTCATATAGAAATCAACAAACAATGAAGCTGGTTAGGATGTAGGGAAAAAGTTACCCTTATCCATTGTTGGTTGGGATGTAAACTAGTACAGCCATTGTAGAAGACAGTATGGAGATACCTCAGAAATGTGAAAATAGATTTTCCATATGACACAACCATTCCACTCCTGGAAATTTACCCAAAGGAAATGAAATCAGCATATGAAAGACTTATCTGTACCCTCATATTTATTGCAGCTCAATTCTCAATAGTTAAGGTATGGTATCAACTCAGATGTCCATTAGCAGATGATTGGATAAATAAATTGTGATACACACACACACACACACACACACACACAGTATAGAATACTACTCAGCCATAAAGAGAATGAATCCTCTCTGTTGCAACAAAATGGGTGCACCTGGAAACCATTATGCTTAGTGAAATAAACCATTCCCCAAAGATGCATACCATGTGGTTTCCCTAATCCATGGTAACTAATAGAGTACAAAAATGTAATGTATGATTATATGAGCAAATTTGACATTTTGAGATTTGATTTTTTTTACAGCCCTTGTCTCTACTATTTAGGAAGAGTGTTTTTTCTATTTATTGAATTCTTTTCTTAGTGGATTATTAAGTTTATGATTATAAAATAAAGTGAAAATAAGTCATTGTAAAAATTAAAAGAAAGAATAAGAAAGGAAGTAGGATGAAGGGTGGTAGTGTGAGATGGAGGGTAGGGAGGAAAGTCTCACTATGCTTCTAAATCTGTTCAGCTTAAACAAATAAATATTATTTTTAAAAAATCAATCATATGATAGAAGAAATGAGGAAAGCATAATCCAGTAATAAATGAGTAGAAAAGGAAAGTTTGAAGAGCAAATGAGTGAATAGAGCAATTAGGAAAGGAAAGAAGTAATAAAAGCTTAGGCATTGTTTTGGAGGATATTTCAAGAACAAAAAGGAAACAAAGGCAACAGCAAGTCTATATTGATATATAGGACAGTTATATCATTACAATTTATTCCAATATGGACTTTGTTCAGTACAGAATACAGCTCAGGATTAGAGCTACTGGGGCTCTAAATATGCACTGGGGCTATTAGAAAGTTTTTCACAGAGCAGAAATCCCTGCTGTGAGCCAGATCTGGTCCACTTCAAGTTTTCTTTGAATTTGGGCTGTGTTTTAAACATGGGAATGAATAGCAAGCATTTACGAATTTTAAAGTCACCTAATTCTGAAATTCCAGATCCTGTTGAAAACTTCAAATCTGTAGCATCACTGGACCCATTTACCTGAAGGCAATAATCGCATGAAGCTGTGTAACAGTTGCCATATGTAGACAAAGTATATGTATTCTTGTTTGTCACAGTCCCCATTATTGATTACAATCTGATACCTTCAACTTTCCATTGCCTGCCTGATCCCTGAAGGCATTTTTAAACATTTGTACAAAAAAATCTCTACATCAAGGGAAAAGACAAGTTCAGTGACTTTTGATGTACAGCTTTTCTGATTCTAATAACCTTTGGCTATTTTATATAACTTGGCCTTGGGTTAAATATGACCAAGTTCCTTATTTATTAAATTCATTTTCAATGTGAAAGAAAAACAAAGGAAGGGCACTCTTATCCAATACCCATTTTCCCAGAGGGCCTGGGCTCTAGTAAGCAGGTGATCAGTGCTTGTTGAATAATTACTGACTTAAGATTTGAACCAGAAATCAGGCTTCTTATTGCATAACACTGCTCAGCAGTAAAATAAGAAGCATCAATTTAGCTTAGAAATGTGCTGGATGCTGTTTCTATGAAAGGTGTGGTACATAGCTGGACACCTGGGGAGGTAGGTAGCTATAGTTCCTTCTAATGCAAACAAGTGAAAAATAATATGAAGTCCATGAAACCAACTCTCAGACGCCCGGAGGCAGAGTATGCCACATTTGGAGACACAGGATCTCAGATTCTAATTTCAGATCTTGCACTTTACCCTTTCAAAATTTCCAAAGAGCTCAAGAAAGAATTTAGAACCCAGCAACTCTGACTAAACTTACTTGTTTTCACTCACTCTAAAGTTAGTTGCCAGCCTTTCACATGAACAGCGCATGACTGTGCCATCCAGTGCTGCCACCTGACCACTTCTCTTTCTCATGTAGGCTGGGAGCCCATGAGCTCTGGCTTGTTCCTTCCAAGTTCGGGGGGGGGGGGGTGGCAACCCCTGAGGAGAGTAGCCCTTCAGTTAATGTAGAAGATTTCCTCTGTGCCTGCAGTATTTGTTCTTATCCCTAGAGAGTGGGAGAGTTGGAAGAGTAAAACTGGGCATAGGAAGTTGAGGAGGGCTGTGAGCCCTGTCAGTCACTATTCCTCTGTCTCAGCGTAAGAGTGAAATGATGGGGAAGTAGCCCTCAAACGGGCTAAAGTCACATGCACCATGTGGAGAGTTTTTGCATTAAATCATAATTAAACCTGAGTTATTCAAAGTAGTCCACTGAGCATAAAGATCTTAGAGATACCATCTCTAAGAAATTTTGGTGGCTGTTGATACCATTTTGTAGATTAATTTAGTAATACAATCTTCCTCCCAAATTCTTCTGTTTCAGGCCTTCCTACAGTGATGATATTGCTGACCTTGCTTGGCATCTTTTTCCAGGGTCCAGTTGCCATTGGGGGTCAATTATTTGACGTGAGATAAAAGGAGGGATCTCATGCTTTAACAAATTATCCCCCCACAATGCTCCCTGGTGGCTGAAATCTTTACATTAGGGATGGCAGTCCTGATTCTCTTGCATTAAGACTAATCACAGAAGCATCTTTAGATAAAAAGGCAAGTATTCCAGGGGACTAGGGCATTTGGCTGTCACCAGCTATTAACATCTTACTGGGAATGAGGATGTCGCAATATTTTAAGAGCAGGCTAGCAGGAATGAGGCACTGGCCAGGGACATTTTGAGAGAAGGTGGTGATGGGTTGCCTGGAGCTGACAGCATTATAGGCAAAAGGCAATTCTGGAATAGGTCAAAATTAGTCTTTAGGTATTGAGTATACCAGTTCCAGAAAGGACAAAGTTGAAAATGTGGATGTGCCCCAAAGGCAAAATGTGATTCCATTTTCACAACTACCACCCATCCTAGAATCCCCTCCTCCCTGCTCAATTATCAAAAATGCCATACATAGTTTTATCTTATACAATAGAAATGAAAGTAACTGGAAAGTATAGAGCTTGATATAATGGTAGATGTTTAACAGATGTTGATGGAAATTGAATTTCACTCATCTGCTTTTCAAGGTGCTTGTTTCTCTTTGTCCCAGCAGAACCAGTCATTAAAAATAAGTGAATTAGTTGGTTGAACTCTGTAATTAACACACAATTATTCTTAGGTGTTTAAATTTTAACTGAAAAGTGATCCCTGTTAGGAATTTGGAAAACATTATGCTGAGTGAATTAAGCCAATCCTAAAGGGACAAATACCACTTGTTCTCCCTGATAGGTGACAACTAACTGAGCACCAAAAAGGAAACTTGTTAAAGTGAAATGAACACTATGAGAAACGGTGACTTGATCAGCCCTCACCCTGACTGTTGATGAGCAACTTAATATGTTATCCCTCTTAGTATTTTTTTGTTTGTTCTACTTAATACTTTTGGTTGAATACTGTAATCAATACACAATTCCTCTTAAGTGCTGAAACCTAACTGAAATGTGATCGCTGTTAAATATAGGAGTGGGAATAAGAGAGGGAAGAGATGTGCAATTCGGGACATGCTCAAGCTGACTTATCTCAAAAGGTAGAGTTAGAAACTTATACCAGGGGATTCCAATTCAATCCCATCAAGGTGGCATGTACCAATGCCATCTCACTAGTCCCAGTGATCAATTTCTGTTCACAATTGATCATAATGATAGGACTAAGAACCAAAGGGATCACATAAACAAATACTAGCTGATAGAATAAAAAAGGGAGAGAACGATCCAACATGGGAAGTGAGATACACAGCAGACCCATAGAATGGCAGATGTCCTAAACAGCACTCTGGCCTCAGAATCAGCCCTTAAGGCATGCGGATCCGGCTGAAAAGCCCATGAGACTATTTCAGGCATGGAAAGCCAAGACACTCTGGGGAAAAAAAAAAGAAACCTAAATGAAAGATCTCCGCGAGTGAGATCCCAGTGGAAAGAACGGGTCATCAAAGAAGGAGGTACCTTTCTCTGAAGGGAGGAGAGAACTTCCACTTTGACCATGGCCTTGTCTAAATATGATCAGAGTCGGTGAACTCAGGGGGCTTCCATAGCCTCGGCAGCTCATGACAAGAGCCGAGGGTGATTACTGATGCCATAAACAAGAGTGTCAATTTGTTAAGTCAACAACAGGAGTCACTGTGCACTTACTCCTCATGTAGGATCTCTGTCCTTAGTGTGCTGTACATTGAGATTTAATGCTATAACTAGTATTCAAACAGTATTTTTCACTTTATGTTTCAGTGTGGGAGCAAACTGTTGAAATCTTTACTTAATGTTTGCTAAACTGATCTTCTGTATATAAAGAGAATCGAAAATGAAAAAAAATAAGTGAATTAGGAACAAATTAATTTAAAACAGATTTAAAATGGAAATTAAATCAGAAAGGAGATGTGAGGATTGTTGCCAATCAAACCAACATGCATTTTGTTAGTGGAGGAATGGCAGTCATGTGAGCTGAGAAGGGTGTGTCTTTCCGGAGGTGTCAGAAAGGAGGGAACCTGGGAGGAGGATGTCATCCCTCTGCGAAGTGCTGGATTCTAAAAAAACATATTTTTATCAGCTATAATTTCACTTTAACAGCTCAGTGCATCGGGGTATTTAGTGTTTCCTTAATTTAGTAAAGCTAGCACTGTCATTAAAACATCTGTATTGTATTTTAGAAAATAAAACATGGAAATTAAAGGAGATGAAACAATTATACGAAAATGCTTTGTAAATGAAAAGCAAAAAATTTCATGTGAAAAATAAAAGCTAAACTGAAAAGCAAACATCTTTATGTGAAAAATAAAAGCTATCTCTACTGAAAGGAATCTACAAATAAACTGGTAATTGCAAGTATTTGCAAATCATCTTTGAGATGTGAACATTGTTCTTTGGACCAATAAGAGAAGAGATGGATGGCCACTTCATTTTAAAAAGGATACTACAGACATCTGCAAACATGCACAGAAAGAGTCAGGCTCCGACAAGCCCTTACCATCTTAAAGAAATCAAACAATGGGGCTATTATTTTTGCCAGTCAAACCTCTTCATCATGATATTATCTTCCTATGTTAATGCATATTTTTTAAAGACAAACACTTCCATTAGGTATTCCTAATATGTTTTGGGTGCTTGAAGCAGAGTAGGAGATCCTTAAGTACTGAGATTTACTGATTTTTCCTAATGGATGTTCTAGATATATGTAGCCTGTGGCTGAGGAAAAATTATGTCCTTTCGCGTTAACAGCATGTGTGTACCACCTTGTAGAACAGGAATAGCAAATAAGAGTTAAACCTTGTTATGAGCAGATTCCTTATTTGTGAATTTTCCTACTTGCTAACATTTGTTTTTAACCCCCCAATCACTACCCAAAGCATTTTCATGGTTATTTGTTGATATGCACAGAGGGATAAAAAATTTGAGTCACCCAATGTGCATATTCCCTGCTGAAGATGAACAAGGATCTACTTAGCCTTCTTGCAAGGGACTAAATTATTTTCTCAGAAGTCATACGTTCATTTGGAAGCTAACTGAAGAATGAAGAGTTCCATTTTCTCAGTCCAGTGATCACTTGTCTGCCTCTTGCCTCCTTTCTCCAATCACACCCTGGTTGTGGATAAAAAGAGCTTTCCTTTTTGCATAGCATGGACTGCTCAGATTTAGCTAGCATTTCTTCTTCAGAGTATTGTCTTACAAAATGTTTAGAGCAGGCTTAAACTGATTTGTGAAGCCCAAACAGGCAACAACTGTATGACCGTTCAATTTAGATTGTAAATTTTAATGTTTTGGTTATAATGACTCATGAACACAAGATATAGGCAAAGGAGATTAGACATAACTTTATTGAACATTCTCTCTGTGTCAGGCAAATGTGGCCAATTTCCTTATTTTATCTCACCTAAGAAATCAGTGTTGGTTTCAGCAAATGAATTTCCTTTTCATTTTTATAAAAAATGTGACTTCTAAGAAAATGTCTTATTTTTTTAAAAATAAATATGCCTTAAAAAATAAACACGCCTTAGACATGGGAATAAATTTATAGGGAACAGAGGGACAGGTTCAAATAGGAAAGAGAGAAGACATATTTTACAATGTTTAGAAAGATGAAAAAAGCCATTAATTGCTTATTTCTGAGTTTTAGCTATAATCACAGAAGGATATTTAATAATTAGGTGAAAGTAACATTGCTATAAGTCAAGTGTAGCTTCAAGGTGTGGCATGGAATAATGGGTGTATAAAGTAGAGCAATAGACTGGAAAATCAAGCCTGTCTGAGATATTTGGGATCTAACAAATGACAGGTAAGTTGCTTATAGATAGTCTAAGTAAAAAAGTTCTCCTAATTGGAAGTTGGTCATTTTTAATATATTTATTTGAAGATTATTTAATACTTCCATACATTTTAGAGTATTGCATAAAGGACATTAGCATAATTATTTTGTCTTAGAAAAAAGAAATAAGATTTAAAAAGTTAGTTACATTTGAATGTACTTAACACCCACCAATCATGGGAAAACACTTCCTTATTTTGTTATCTTACAATACAACTTTAGTAAGTAAGTTATAAGTAGTAAGAATCAGGCACAGGTTGATTTTCCCAAATGATAGCAGGACCAAGTCTGATCCACACTTAAAATCAAAATGTCCCCACTTCTTACAAGTGAGCCCAGGAGCAAAAATGTAACTTAAAAGTCCTACTGAGATCTTGCTGTCTTGGAGAAGATGGACAGGTGAGCAGGAGGGAATCTCCCATAAACAGGACAAAATAGGAAAAGGCTTTGATCACAGTTGCCCCTGTCATAGGGGTGACTTACCCCATCTGCTTGAAGGATGCTTCCAGACTTAATTTTTTTTAGCTTACCTGACATTTTTCTTTGCCCATGGCATCCTTTGCAAATAAAGTCTGTTTCAAAAGCTGAGTGTTTGCTTGTTTAATTAGGAACGTGTATTTGAGGGTGGCTAAATGGGTGGTGGGAAATGAGCTGTTTTTACTAAGGAAGCAGACTTTCCTTGGCAACTATAAAATGCTCAGAGAAGTTCAAGTCTAAAGTGCCTTGAATCTGATCACTTGGGGCCTTGTGCTGTCATGAATAGTGATACATGGTGAAAAAAAAAACAACTTGGGATACAGATAGAGTCCAGCTTGAGGGCTAAGCAGGCAAACTCCTTGTGCCCTGTGACCTGTGCTACCCAAATGACCTGGACCTTGATGGCCAAGGGACTCACCAACTGGATGGAAATGCTTATCTAGTTTTGTGTTTTGTTATATGCTTTGTTAATAAGGTCTTAGTAACTGATAAGGGTTTATACTTTTTCATCGTAATCATTTTATCAACAATGGTATTTTAAAAATGATTTATTGATTTGAAAGGTAGAGCGGAAGAGAGAGGTGGGAGAGACAGAGAGATCTTTCCTGTTTTGGTTCACTCCCCTGATGGTCACAGCAGCAGGGGTCTGGGCCAGGCTGAAGCCAGGAGCCAAGAACTCCATATGGATTTCCCATGTGGGTGGCAGGAACTTAACAATTGGAGCCATCACTCACTGCTTCCCAGATGCATTAGCAGGGAGCTAGATGAGAACTGGAGTAGCCAGGACTGGAACAGGTGCTCCCATATGGGATATGGGAGTGCCAAGTTGTGGCTTAACCAACTGCATCACAACATAAGCCCAACAATAGTATTTCTGAAGGGAACAAATCTATTCAGCTTACAGCAATTAATGAAGTATGCCACAGGTGAAACATGGAGTTCGAGCACTATTAATGTCCTGGGAGAGCCTCAGTTTACGCACATATTGTTGGTGTCTTCAAAACTATATTCATATGTAACATGGATTCTGGTTTAGGGTTAGACAAATGTGCTCACATCCAAAGATATAATAAATAAATTTCCTATGTAGAGCTAATTTTCAAAAACAAATTATTTGTGAAAATGCCATAAAAAATATTGCAGAATGGCAAGAGAAGGCCTTGTGCAAAGCCTTTCCCACTCTCCCAACCAAAATAAAATCCCCTTTTCTTCTGTGCTTAATTCAGCCTTATCATACCTATCCTCTTTAGTTTGACTGTTATGTTTACTGAGATATAGACTTCACTGGGACTGTTTACTCTTCTCTTTCTTTATATCTTTATTCTTTCCATTATAATCTTAGGTGCTTATAACGTTTTTCTTTATCAAAGATGATAATTTTCACAATGTTTAAATAGAGATAAAATTACATAAGGAATGCCATGGCATTAATTTCACCCTGGGATCAAAGCTAGGCCCAGGAATTGAGAGCCTCATTGGATCTAAGTTTGTCCTGGGAGACCCATTTGTTCTTCATGGGAATTCAGGGATCTAGGTCAGCTACAGGGTAGGTCTTGGATCTGGTTCTCTTTAAACTATCTTGGGCACAGGCTGACTCTCCTAAATGATAGCAGGACCAATTCAGATTCACATTCTTGGCCCAAAGCCAGTCTTGAAATAGCCTCAGAAATGAAAGACCAGACCATTAAGAAGACCCCAGATGATTCAGTCCTTACGCCAACCTAAACTATCAAATATTTCCTAAGAGTTTTCTTTAAAGGAATAATTGTTCATGTGTTTTTCCAATCATTCTTTAATTAGCATTTATGCCCAGTTTTTTATGGTCCTGGAAAAATGAAATTGATCCCAAAACTCTCTTCCAGAATTTATTTCCACTTACTTTTTTGCATAAGCAAAACTCCATTTCCAAAGCCATGTGCCAATAAATAATATCAAATTTTCTCTCTCCTCCATTTAGTTCTTTAAGAGTTTTTAAAGGCAGGAAATTCACTCCCTGTATTTGTTATTTGTGTATAATATATTAACCCAAAGCTTAGTGCCTTACACAACAATAAGCATTTATTATCCATGCTGTTTCTGTAGAGCAGGAACTTGGGAGCAATTGGTTGGACAGTTCTGGTTCAGAATCACCTGTGAGACTGAAGTTAAGGTATTAGCCAGGAATGCAGCCATCTTAAGGTGAGACTGAGGCTGGAGGGTGCACTTTGAAGATGGTGCACTCCCATGGTGAGCAAATCTGTGCTGGATGTAGGCAGCAAGCCTCAGTCCCTCACCATGCGAACCTCTCTGAAGGATTTCTGTAGTGTCTCATGGCCTGATATCTGGCTCTCTGCTGGCTGAGTGACCCAAGAAAACCATCAAAGTAAACTGCCATGTCTTTTATGACCTGGTCTAAGGAGTCACACAACTTCATTTCCCTTCTGTTTTCTAATGGACATCCAGGCCAGCCTTGACTTGACTTGCCTACACTGGCATGAATAACGGGAGGTGGATCTAATCTAGGGTCATGTTGGATGTTAAACTTTCACACTAAAATTTTTTGTACCACATCAAAATCAATTATATAAAATGAATTGTGTGTTCTCATTTTAGCTACAAAGTTTGGGGTTTTTCATGGACCACCTCAAAGCCCTCTCAGCATGGTGAACCTTCTATCCACTTGCTTGATCTATCCTAATTCTCAGTCAGTTAAAGGCATCTGTCTGACACTTCTTAACACTTGTTTCTTAGACTCTTTTGATAAGTTCAATATCCAAAGGCCAACTCACCTGAAAAATGCATGGACCCACAAGTACACTGTACTATACATAACTTCAAGGGTTTTGTGGGTCTTCAGAGCTAAGAAAAGAAACTCTGACCTGTAGGCTACGCAAAGACACATTAAGGGGGCCACCATGCACAAATGTCACAGCTAATGCTCAACATTAGGCGGGTGCCCAATCTGAGCTGAAGGCTTAGCTAACCATCTACATGAGTCCAAATGACAGAAAACTTTGATATGAAATGCAAAATTCATCTTTGGTTTCACAATTGCATTTTTCTTCATTGATCTGGTAAAGTAAATTATTTACTTTGTAGTGGGTCTTCTTGAGTTTGGGTTACAGTGCACACGTGGCTCTGGCCTGGCTGACATTAGGCACTATCGTAAACATATATACAAGTGGAATGACACCTACTAATAGCTCATAATGTCACTTAAGCCGTACAGCTCCAGATTTAAACGTTACCACCAAACAAGGTCACATAAGTGAATGCTGCCCAGGGCTGCAGTTAGCTTTGGGAAAAGATGGTTTCTAATTATAAAAGGCAGCCAGCAAACTCATAAGAACTAGGAGTTTTCACTCTCTCAGCTAATTTTTTCTCTTTAGACATACATCATATGCTAAACAACAGAAATCACAGGTTCTCCAAATTTATAAGACTATAGTAAGTCCACTAAACCAATATTAACCATTTTCTTACAATTAGCTCAGTGCTCAGAGCTGACTATGTAAAACATCAGTATTATTTTCCAATATACAGTCAATCTTGTATGAGCCATCAGTGGCTGTTGTTTAACATGCAGTTTGCTAGGACAACTGAATTGTAATCTGGTGTGAGTACAGAAAGGGTAGGGACTGTGAGATAGGACTCTGTGTGTTTAAGAAATTCACTTAGTGATTTTCAAAATATGGTCCCAGAGTCAGCAGCACTAGAACCACCTGGGGATTTATGAAGAATGCAATTTCTCCTTGTGCCTACTGAATCAAAAATTCTGAGGATGGGCCTTTGAAAATATTTATTTGTTTATTTGAAAGGCAGAGTGATACAGTTTACCTGCTAGTTCACTACCCAAATACTCACAAAGCTGGGCTGGGGTAGGCCGAAGCAAGGAGCCTGGAACTCAATCTGGATCTCCCATGTGGGTGCCAGGGACCCAAGTACTTGAGCCCTGCTGCTTCCCAGAGTGTGCATTAGCAGGAAGATGGAATTGGGAGCAGAGCCATGAGCCCAGGCACTCCAATACAGGATGTAGGCATCTTAACCACAGTGCCAGATGCCTGCCTCATGGGGATTCTGATGCTTGTTCAATTTGGAGTATTTCTTACTTTCCACTATTGTGCAAGAATCATTAACTCCAGGTTGGTTAAACAGCTACAGATCAAATTCATAAGGTTTCCTTTCCTGTTACCATTTAACCATCTTCCACAACCAGGCCTTGGAGTCACAGACTACAAGCATCATAAAGTAAAAAGGGTAGATAGTAAAGAAAATTTGTACTCAGCAGATCAACAGAGATAATTTTTCCCCCATTTCTGGTTTTAAAGAAACAAACACTCTCACAAAACAAGAAAGTCCCCATAAAGAGATATTCCTAAAAGGATCTTTATTTCCTGAATTCTTATCCTTTAATGCCTTTTAAATTATTTGACAATTTACAGGAAGTTTATTTAGTGTTAATGTCTGAGGTCCCTTTGTGGCCTATCAAACTCCAGCTACGAAAAAGAATGTTTGAAATGGATGTTTTTGGGACACCACAAAAACCTTACAAAGGACAGTTGAGCCATGGGTTATGACGACTTTGGAAAACACCACAGTAAATACTTGTTGTCTTAATTTTCTGACATAAGTAAAAACAGATGCTTGGACTGAATGGCTAAGTAAGAACAAGTGTTATATAATGCAATTCAGCTGGCAAATTTAGGAAGTATAAAGCTAAATGTAAGTTCTTCATAAACAGCTGACAAAGACCTGTGAAAGTATTTGAAAAAGTAGTGACATGTTGGTGAAAAATTGTGAAAATAGGCTTGCTTTCCAGAAATATATGAAAAAGGGATTTTGAACAACTTAGCGTGAAATATTGTTACCTCTAAGTGATTCGACTGTATGTCTTATTAGTCATTCTAGTGATCAGTTTTAATATCAATATTTAAAATTGAATTATTCCCAAAGCATGATAATGAAAAACAATCACTTGCTTCACAGAAAGATTGATTATAAAGTTTAACTACTAGAACAGTAGACTGTTCTACATCAGAGCAAAACTCATATGCTGATCAATCAGAAAGCAATGATGTATCCTACCAAATTTAACTGGTGTCTATGACTTGCATTTCTTTCTTATTTGTTTCTTGTTTGTATCACAAGGAGAATCAGCACAACTTAGCATGGCATATATTTGTCTAAGCACATGCAGAGTCTTCAGAAAGTTCATGGGGAATATGTATTATAAAAAAACTGTGTGGATTTAAATTTTTTGCATCAAAATAAACTTTTAAAAATAATTTATTTATTTGAAAGTCAGAGCCACTGAGAAAGAGGGGAAAAAGAGATTTTCCATCCATTATTTCATTTCCCTGATGGCCATAACAGCTGGGTCTGGGCCATGCCAAAGCCAAGAGCTAGGGACTCCTTCTAGGTCTCCCATGTGGTTGGGGAGTGAGGGTGGGGGTGCAGCGGCCCAAGCACTTAGGCCATCCTCTGCTGCTATTCCCAGGAACCTGGATTGGAAGTGGAACAGCCAGGACACGAACCAGTATCCATATGAGATCCTGGTGTCACAGGTGGTAGTGTTATCAG
Source organism: Oryctolagus cuniculus (assembly GCF_964237555.1). Lineage (NCBI taxonomy): Eukaryota > Metazoa > Chordata > Mammalia > Lagomorpha > Leporidae > Oryctolagus > Oryctolagus cuniculus. The sequence goes on from NC_091435.1 coordinate 55,580,263, forward strand.
CTGTGCCAGAATGCAGCCCCTAAACTTATCTTTCAATTTCATTTTTCCACAAACCTTTTGAAATCCCCTCCTACATATTCACAATTGTGCCTTGGTACCCATGGAGGATTGGTTCCAGAAAAATCTCTTCAAACAAAGATACCAAACTCCATGGGTACTCAAGTCTCTCATATAAAATATAAAATGGCATAATATTTGCAAATAAATACTTATACTCCCTTGTATACTTTAATTATCTGTAGATTATTTGCAATATCTCATATATTGCAAATTCTATACAAATAGCTAGTATGCGTATTGTTTAGGGAATAAGAGCAAGGAAAGAAAGCCTATGTACGTTAAGTACAGGTGCAATTTTGTTCCTCTCAAAGTACTCAAACTGCGATTGGTTGAATTAATTCTTGGTTGTGGAACTCATATACATGGAGAATTGACTGTAAATATTTTGCACTGCTTATTATTATTATTAATTTATTTGAAAGGCAGAGTCACAGAGAGAGAGGAGGATCTTCTATCCACTGGTTCACTCCCCAAATGGCTGCAATGACCAGGGCTTGGGCCAGGCTGAACCAGGAGCCAGGAGCCAGGAGCCAGGAGCCAGGAGCTTCTTCTGTGTCTCCAATGTGGGTTTCTGGGCCCAAGGATCCAGGGCCATCCTTCACTGTTTTTCCAGGCCATTAGCAGGGATCTGGATCTGAAATGGAACAGCTGGGACTTGGACTGGTGCCCATATGGGATGCCAGTACTGCAGCCTATGGCTTTAACTTGTTGTGCCACAGCACTGACCCCACCACTGCCCATTATTAACTTGAGTAATGGTTGAATGAATCTAAACAACAATAGAATTTAAAAAGCTACTATAGCAGAGATGGTGGTGTGGAGAGTGCTTCAAACAGAAGGATCAGAACTTGAACAGACATGAAAGTAGGAAAGAGGAGGGCTGTGACCAAAGAGTGAGAAGAAAATTTGGATGTTGTTTGTTGAGTACAGCAAAGAAAATAGTGAGCTGGAGCAATGGAGATCAAAGAGGGAAGCTGGTATGTTGAAATAGTATTCAATGCCTGCAGTTGTGATCTGGTTGCCAATTAGATGATCACATTTCCCAGGGACACATTATACAGAAACCTGGTTTCATGGAAATGTTGGCTTTGAATCCACTGAAGAGAAACTTGGCATTCAAACTTAAGAGCCAACTCAATGAGCCACTAGAAAATAACAAAATTTCCTGTAAGAGTTTGTTTTAAATATCCATCTCTAACAACTACAACAGAATAAACATCCAGGAACAAATGGAAAAGCAAATTTAAAATATAACACCATAATATCTGGATTTTATCAAGCATATTTTGCCATCTTTCAAGGGGCAGAATGACACATGCTATATCCAAAATCATTTAAGAATGAACTATTATGGTATGAATGTACAATTATGGTTTGTCCAATCTGATTTGCACAGGGCTTATCAGATGAATGTAAATGTGTACTTTTTGCAAGCTTGCTGATGTCAAGAAAAATGAGCAAGAAACTGATATTTTCAACCAAGTAGAACACTTAGCATCACACAGGAATAACATTCCAGCCTTGAAAAAGACACAAAATGGGCATTGTCTTCCAAAGTGATGAATCTCACTATATCTAAACAGATTAACAGTGAGCTGTGGGGATGAGAATGAGAGTCAAGGGGGCCAGCATGAGTGGTGGGGATAGGAGCAAGGAGAATACTCTGAGGACTCTCAGGGTGTTGAGGGAAAAAGGAAAATAGGATGGGAGAGAAGTGGAGGAAAGAGGAGCAGGAGGAGGAGGTTGAAAGTTTAGGCAAGGGAGGAATTAGCAACACAAAGAAGGAAGGCAGATAAAGAGTGCCTTCAAGTGATTGATCCACCATCTGATCAAACCAACCCAATACCTGGGAATCAGATGGCAGTGAAAGTGAAGCCAAGTCACGTGGGATGTGCATCTCAAGGGTAGGTGGAGAAAAGAATGGCGAAGGACCAAAGCTTGTATTCTCAAATCTGTCACAATAAAAAGTAAGGCTACCCTGAGCAGGACCTTCCAAAACCCTGCAGGGAGAGAACAAAGGAACAGGAGCAGGATGCTGATGGCAAGAACTATTGGAAACATGCAGGTTGCCTCCACCCCTCTGCTCACATCCTGTCTCAGTGTGCGATGGCCATACATGGGCCCAGACACACTGGACTCTGACATCCAGAAACAGAATTAGTGTTCTTTTCATTCAGCATTTTCCAAGAAGCGTCCAGGCCATGGAGTGTCTACCAGATTTCCCTCGAGCTGCCACACATGTGAAATTGTCAAAAATGTACCTGGTTGTCATATTTCCTTTATCAAAAATCAAAATAAAACAAAACAAAAACCTTTAAAAGAAACCTAATGCTGTTAATTAGTTTAACCTAAGAAGAGGCTGGATATTTTTATTTTTTTTTTTTCTGGAGGAAAAGCATGATGTTCAGAGAGGTTAAATGACTTGCCCATACTCAATGTATTCATCTGTGTTATCCATTATGTCACATCATTATTTGTCAACATTTATATTTCCAATTCATAATGAAACTGCACATTAGGGTAAACTTCAATGGGAGGGCATGCACAGCATCATTTTCCTTCTACTTCTAGTGAAACTACAAGTGGCTAGGAATTAGGTCTGTGACAGCGGTATCATCAGGGGTGGTGGAAGGGGATGGATCAGAAGAAGTGAGGGACTATTCTTAAAGTCATCTGATGTCTTATCCAAAGTAAACTGACTCTGGATGCTTTAACTTCAGCTGGGAAAGTGAAAGAAGAAGGAAATGGTCTGCATCCCCCAAGAGCGTATCTGGAACAGGACTGAATTCCAGAGTCTTCGGCCCGCATGACTTTGGCAGCCTTCCCAAAGTTCTTAAATGACAGAATCCACCGTGGTCAGAGAGGGCCAGTTAGGTCTTGCATGTGCACCACATACATGTGTACACAAGAACTCTCAGCAGCGTCCTTGGAAAACCAGACTTCCTTACCAGCCAAAGGTGAGGAGAAATCGAAGGATGGTATGTTAGGAGAAAGGAAATATGAAACCACGTTGGCATCACAGTGGAAGCAATGCACCCTGCACTTTCATTGGAAGTCCTAGCAAGAGTCCCTGCTGCTCTGAAAAGAGAGCCCGTTCATCCACTGGACTCAGAGAAACACATTTCAAAGATGTTTCAGATTGTAAGACATGCTGTTTGCTAAAAAACTAACCTTAACATAGAAAAGACAACGAGTTGGGATATATAAGGTAATGAGCACAACTAAAGGAATCATTTCCAAAAGTAACTCGAATAAACTGTGCTTTCGGGGCATTCAGTGGATATTAACTAAACACTTGTAATTTTCTTTGAATGAAATCATGAGGTATTTTGTTTTTCTTAGTATAGTACATTTCCTCCCTCTTTTATTCCCACTCTTATATTTAACAGAGATCACTTTTCAGTTAAATTTGAACACCTAAGAATAATTGTGTGTTAATTATAGAGTTCAACAAATAATATTAAGTAGGACAAAAAATACTAAAAGGGATAAAGTATTAAGTTGTTCATCAACATTAAGGACAAGAGCTGATCAAGTCACTGTTTTTCATAGTGCCATTTCACTTCAACAGGTTTCCTTTTTGGTGCTCAGTTGTCACCGATCAGGGAGAATATATGATATTTGTCCCTTTGGGACTGGCTTATTTCACTCAGCATGATGTTTTCCAGATTCCTCCATTTTGTTGCAAATGACTGGATTTCATTGTTTTTGACTGCTGTATAGTATTCTGTAGAGTACATTTCCCATAACTTCTTTATCCAGTCTACTGTTAATGGGTATTTAGGTTGATTCCAGGTCTTAGCTATTGTGAACTGAGCTGCAATAAACATTAATGTGCAGACAGCTTTTTTGTTTGTCAATTTAATTTCCTTTGGGTAAATTACAATTCTAAGAACATAATTATACTCCCTGTGTTCCCTTCCTCCCTCCCTTTCTCCTCTCTTACTCACTCCTTCCTTCTGTCTTTCTTTTTACTTTTTGGTATAACATATTTCTAATGTTTTTTTTTTTTATAGATTTACTTATTTACTAAAAAGTCAGAGTTACACAGAGAGAGAAAGGCAGAGATCGAGAGAGAGAGAGAGTGCGAGCGAGCATGCTCTTCTATCTGCTGGTTCACTCCCCAGATGGCCACAACAGCTGGAGGTGGGCTAAGTCAAAGCCAGGAGCCAGGAGCTTCTTCTTGGTCTCCCACGTAGGTACAGGGGCCCAAGGACTTGGGCCATCTTCTACTGCTTTCCCAGGCCATAGCAGAGAGCTGGATCGAAGCGGAGCAGCTGGGACTCAAACTGGCACCCATGTTGGATGCTGGCACTGCAGGCTGTGGCTTTACCCACTACACCACCACGCTGGCCTCATGGTATAACACTTTTTAAATTTACATTACAGCAAAAAGACTTAATGCTTCCCACTAAACTAGGGTCTTTTTGCTTTTTACTTGTTAAACTTATTTGGTGAAGTATTAAGCCTTTTTACTGCTATAGTATTCAAATTCATAGGTAAACTTGTGTTAAAAAAAACACTAAATTGCTCTGTCACAAGTGAGATTTGGCATGAGACTTCTTTTTCTCCAGGTCAACGTCCAATCTAACCAGAAGATAGTTGGTGTGGATGGATTTGGTCTGGTTTTCAGCTTAAGCCCTATAATCTTTGGAGAATGGCAACGAACCATCTATGGAAGAGACACATCTGCCACGTTCATATTCAGAGTTCCATGGGGAAGAATATTAGCTGACTTTATAGCTCGAGTAGTTAGAGGGCCTCTCATGTCAGGTTAGCTCTAAGTTTCCACAATCTGTATCAAAACCATTGAGACTATAAGACAAGGCTTTGTTAGGTCAGAGAAACCTACCACACAATCTCACTGTGGAGGATTCTTGTTGAGAAACCCAAGCTAGCATCATGGGCAAAATTTACTAATTATGAGTAAGTCCAGATTCAGTCCTGCTGCCCACAGAACTTTTCCAAAGTACCCCGACACATCCAAGCCAACCTTTCCTGAGCCATTGGGACCATTTGAGCACAAGGAGAGACTGTGGGCCAAAGGGAACATCCACAGGGTATTCTAGCACTAAGCAATAGGGAATGAAATGGACATCTTGGGATACGATCATTGTGGTTAGCCTTTGTTTGCACTCCTGTGGAACTGTGGTCTTCCTACTTTTTACTTGTTGAATATTATGGTTAGTGGTGAATTAAGCCTGCGATTATAGAGTGGATTAAAATTATGTCTTTGCTAAAATTAAAAAAAAAAAAGAATAGAAGGAGGGAGATTGAGGTGGGGAGAAGGGGAGGGAGTGAAAAAAATTATCTTCTTAGAACTGTATCTATGAAATACATGAAGTCTGTTGTCTTTACATTAATAAAAATTTAAAAGAATATTTTTGTGTAACAAGTTTTTTGATTCTGAAAGCTTAAAAGAACAATTATTTATTTTAACAGGATCTTAAAGAAGCTCCTTTAGTTTTCCAGTTGTCTCTTCCATCACACCTTTTGATAAAAGTTTACTTCCTTTCCCCAAACACAAATTTTAATTCAAACTTAGAGTAACACATCCATTTACTTGAAAAGCCATTGCATGGATGTCTCAGAAGTACATTTTTATAGGAACTGCATTGTTAAGTTCTTAGGTGTTAATTGCATTATATTTGTTCATTTTTTAAGAAGAAAAATTTCATTTTTAAATATTTTCAGTTTTCCTTTGAGACACAGTGGCATCAATGAAAGAAATTTTTTCTATTTTGGGGATAATTTGCTCTGTGTTCCCACTACATGGGATGACCATACTTGATAGACAACAGAGGAAACTGGCAAAGGTATCAAGTTGTTGACAGGACTCTTGTATACAGCAAATAAGATCCAAGATGGATGCTGAGTATCTACCTCTGTGTTATTTACGTATTTATCTCAATTCTCAGGAATTTCCTAGAATTAACTCCAGTCATGGAGGGAGTTTGTCATTAACAGCTGCCACTAACAGCTGCGAGACGTTGATGTATGTTCTGTCCCATTGTATCACTAACTGTGTGAGTCGGGCAGCCACTGAGCATTCTGTGGAGGGCTGATTTTAAGGTAACCTCAGGGAATGGTGTTGTAGTGCAAGGGGTTAAGCCTCAGCTTGTGACACTAGCATCCCACATAGCGTGCTGCTTCAAGTCCTGGCTGCTCTGCTTCTGATCCAGCTCCTTGCTAATGCTCCTGGGAAAGCAGCAGAGGATGGCACAAGTACTTGGGTCACTTGACAGCCATGTGGGAGGCCCAGATGAGGTGATTTACATCATCTTGCCCACAGACCCTTCTTGATTTGAACAGTTGGATGAAATCAGTGACCATAATACAGAGGCCCACATGGTAAAGAGCTTAGGTGACCTCCAGCCAACAGCCAGCGAGGGAATGAAACCCTTAGACCAACTACCCTGAAGGAATTACATTCTTCCAACAACTATGTGAGTCTGGAACTGAAGCCTTCATGACTCAAGCCTTCAGATGAGACCCTAGCCTGGGCTGACACCCTCGCTGTAGCTTAGTGAAAGACCTTAAGGAGGAGATTCAGCTAAGCCAGGATGACTTTTAACCCACAGACATCTATGAGATCATAAATGCATGTTATTTAAAACTGATAATTTTGTGCAAGTTTTGTGTGTGTCAACAGATAACTAATGTGCTCTTTGCATTTAGTTCCTCATCTATGAAGTATATTGGGGTACTTCAAAAATTTCATGGACAATTGAAATTACAAGATAAGTTTATGGAGCCATTGCTGTGGCACAGCAGGTTAAAGCCCCAGCCTGCAGTGACGGAATCCCATATGGGTGCTGGTTCGAGTCCCAGACGCTCCAATTCTGATCCAGCTCTCTGCTATGGCTTGGGAAAGCAATAGAAGATGGCCCAAGCCCTTGGGTCCCTGCACCCTCGTGGGAGACCTGGAAGAAGTTTCTGGCTCCTGGCTTTGGATTGGCTCAGCTCCGGCCATTGCGGTCATCTGGGGAGTGAACCAGCAGATGGAAGAGCGTGCTTGCTCTCTCTCTCTCTCTCTCTCTTAATCTACTTCTGTCTGTAACTCTGTCTTTCAAATAAATAAAATAAATCTTAAAAAAGAAGATAATTTTGGTGCAAATAAATGTCTGAATCCCATGTGTGCATCCTTTCAATAGTTTCATCTTTACAGTGAGATAATTTATATAAACATTCAGTGTTAAATATCATATCTAATATATAGTAATAAAGTTATCACATTTTAGAATGTTTTAAAATATATGTATTTAAGTCATTGTTTCATGTTTAACATGGTCCTTACTTAGCTGACACTATTTCTACATTTTTGGCCATTTTTTAAAGATTATTCATTTATTTGTGGGGTAGAGTTACAGGCAAAGAGAGGAAGAAAGGGAATGAGAGAGAGAGAGAGGTCTTCTATCCACTGGTTCACTTCTCAAATGACTCCAATGGTTGGAGCTGGGCTAATCTGAAGCCAGGAGCCAGGAACTTCTTCCTGGTCTCCCACGTGGGTACAGGGGTCCAAGCATTTGGGCCATCTTCCACTGCTTTCCCAAGCTATTAGCAGGGAGTTGTATTGCAAGTGGAATTGCTGGGACTTGAATGGGTGCCCATATGGATGCCAGCATTGCCGGCAGAGGCATATCCTACTACATCACAGCATCAGCCCCCCCTTTTGGTCATTTTAACAAACATGATTTTAGTTTACTATTCTAGTAATCTCTCCCAAGTTTCCTATTTATTTTTTAATATTACATTTATTCTTAGATTACTCTTATTAAGTTTGCCTATTTATTTTCAGTACTCTTTATTTTGTGGGTCCTTTTTATTTTTTACAGAATAGATTTTATTATCATACATGAGTCAACGTGTCACCTGACCTCAAACACATCTGGGGTCATTGTCTGGTGTTCAGCTGGCCTTGGGCTTGTCCAGAGTTTCCTGAATGGAAACAAATAAACCCTTCCACATGGTGTTCCAGCCTCCAGCAGACCATTCACGCAGAAGTGGCAGAGCTCCAAGGTAGGCGAAAAGTGTTCATGACTTAAGCTTGATGGGGTGCACAGCCACAGTCTCCACCTTCTGTTGGCCAAAGTTTGTCACTTTGTCTAACCCATGCTCCAGGGGTGAGAAAACCAATGCCATCTTTTGATGGGAGAAGCCACAAAATCACCCTGCAAAATATGCCCCTACTTTTATCCATGAGAAGGCAGTGAGAGAATAGGAAAAAGGGAAATCTTTCTGAGGATGGTAACCCAGAACAAATGGTTGGTCATGTCTCCTGGATGGCCCTCTGTTCATTAGACACCTCACATTTGCCTTAGAAAACCCTTCTGTCAACTCACATTAACTTATAAAAACGCACTCTCTCTCTTCTGTACTAGAGCATTGATGAATTCTTCTATTCTCAAGTGCTCCCTTGTGTCTAATTAACTTTTGAAGATAGAGAGGAAGGGAGAGACTAACATTCCTCTTTGTTTAGTATCTCATAGCCCAAGGGAGCAGTCTATAAAACTAAACTAGTGGGTATACAATTCACACAGAGAAACTTCACTTTTAACCATTGAATTCTACACCTAGTATCAACATAAATGATACTTAATCAATTTTTATGTTATGTTCCTAACATAGTGTTCTTATATGGCAGGGGCTGGATCTCAATCAGTTTTACCTAGATTTTGATGTTCAATAATTGGTGCCAGAGATGGACAAATACAGCATAAAACTTCCAACAACTTTAGAGCTGTAGCTAAAATGATTTTGTGGGAATGGGCGTTGTGGTGCAGTGAGTTAAACCACCACGTGGGAAGCCTGCAAGCCATAGGAGAGTGCCTGGGTTTGAGTCTGGCCTCTGCTTTCAATCCAGCTTTCTCCTGCTGTGTACCCCAGGAGGCATCAGATAATGGCTCAGCTACATGGGTCCCCGCCATCAGATGGAGTCTCTGCCTCCTGGCTTGGGCCTGGCCCAGTCCCAGTTCCAGTCCCAGTTTTTGCAGACATTTGTGGAGTGAACAAGTAAATGGAAGGTTGGTCTCTCTCTCTCTCTTTCTCTCTCTCTCTCCCTTCCTCCCTCCCTGTTTTTATCTCTTTTGCTCTTTCAAATAAAAATAGTAAATAAACATTTTTTAAAATTCTGTATTCAAACTTCCATTTTTTTTTAATTTGAAAGTCAGAGACACACACACACACACACACACATACACACACACAGAGGGATCTTCCATCTACTAGTTCACTCCCCAAATGCATACAACAGGCAGGACAAACTAAGGAACCTGGAAGTCAATTTGAGTCTCTTATGTGGGTAGCAGTGATCCAAATACTCAAGCCATCCTCTGCTGTATCCCAGGAATCCATCAGGAAGATGGATCAAAAGCATAGGAGCTAGAAATCAAACCAGGCCCTCCAACATGGGATGTGGATGTCCCAGACAGCATCTTAACACTTGCATCAACTGCCCACCCCAGAACCATTCTTTGTAGTGTATGCTTTAATACAATTCCAGTAACACACACACACACAGACACACACACACCCCTCAAATAAAAACAAAACCTAGACATTGTGCTTTGTACTCCCCAAAATAATCCCCCAACTTTCCTGCCATAAGACAGAAGAGATCTTTCTCCACCCTTCACAAAGGTCAGCTGCCCTTTGAGAAAATGCACCCAGCTGTTGGAAAACTTGGTCTTGACTTGTCAAGATGAGGGTGAGAGGCTGCGTGGAGGGTAACAGCCAATCTGCCAGGGAGTGGATGGAAAGTTAACAGGGCAAGACGGAAGAGGCTGTCTCTCCAAGGACGACATCCCATTCCTCTTTGTAATGAATGTTGAGGCGTCAGGGCAGATGGAGACAAGGATGGTATAGTCACATTCTGTGTAGATTGCTCTGTCTTCGCTTATCCTCTCAGTACATTAACACCTGCTGAGCTTTGTCCATCACAGGCTGTCTGGGCCCTGTCCCAGCTGCCACCTCTGCTGGGGAGCCCTCTCACCTCTCAGCCACGTCCGTTCCTCCATTCCCCAACTTGTGCTTGTCATTTTGGCTTCTAATCGCATGCCTCTCACAGTCCGAGTCCATCCAGTCTGGATTGGATCCTTTTGGTTGTTCTGAAAGCTCTTTGTCTCACCCAAATTGGAAGATTAGCTCATCCTGTGGTAATAACCCCTTTCTACCTCTGTCTCCTCCATTAACTTCTCAGCTGAAGATGGGGGCCCAGCTTCGTCTCCCCAGTCTCTGCTCTCAATATTCATGGAAGCTAAACTGTTACTTGAACAAACGAATGCTTCCTTCTACAGAAGAGGGAACTAGGAGTACATTGAAGTGAAAGGCATGGTCTTTTGCTCTTGCTGCTGTGGGACTGGGCCTTTACTATTTCCATACCCTGAGTCACAGCATCACACTGTGTAAAGTGGTGGTAATAAGATACCTGATTCACAGGCACTATGGTTTAAATGGATCCTCTCCAAAATTCAGGTGTTGCTAATGTGGTGGCATTCAGAGGAGGGGACTTTAAGAGGTGATTAGGTCATGAGGGCTCTTCTCTCATGATGACATTAGGTGCCCTTATAGATGGGTCATAGGTGGGAAAAGTTCTCTCCCTCTTGCCCTTCTCCCCTTCACCATGTATTGACCCAGTGAGAATTTCCTCTTCAGATAACACTGCTTTAATCTTGGCTTTCTCAGCCTCCAGAACTGTGAGAAGTGAGTTTTTGTTATTTTCTTTTAAGGATTTATTTACTTGAAAGGCAGAGTTACAGAGAGAGGGATAGAGAGGGAGAGATAAAGTGCACTTCCAACCACTGTTTCACTGCTCAAATGGCCACAATAGCTGGGACTGGACCAGGCCAAAGCCAGAAGGCTGGAACCCCACCAATCTCCCATGTGTGTGGCAGGGGCTCAAGTGCCTGGGCCATCTTCTGCTGCTTTCCTAGGTGCATTAGCAAGGAGCAGGATAGGAAGTGGAGCAGCCGGGACTCAAACTGGTGCCCATATGGGATGCTTGCATTGCAGGCAGAAGCCTAATCTGCTGCATCCCAATGCTAGTCCCAATTTCAGTGTTTTGTAAATTGCCTAGTCTCAGATATGCCATCTGAGCAGCACAAAATGGATGAAGGCAATGGGGGAACTTTGAGAATTTAGTTAGATTTGCCACATTAAAAATATGCAGCACTGAATTGCCACGTTCACTCTGCACTCGGAGATGGATATCGGTGATAATAAAAATGGTAGTAGTCATTAACAGCTATGATAGTTACTGTTATGATCATCAATGGTTGTAACTTTTCTTTCTGTGGTCAAGGATTTCCACCTGGTCAGGTAAGAACGAGAGACAGAGTCAGCTGCCTGTTCCTCATGCCACAAGTCGAGAGTCCACCCAAGATGCCTGGGCCCTCTGGCCATCTGATTATGCACAAGGGAGCATCCAAGATTCAAGCACAATCACACTGCCTCAGGACTTAGGACAGACTTGCCTAGAAACAGTGTCCTCTGCCTCCAGGCTGATTACTCCCTTCTGTATGTAGGAGTTCCAGTGCCAAGGTGCATCAAGTCCCTGATGCCCCACTGTAGGATGTCATGGGCTCCCTGCACCCCATACTGCTCTCTGTGGCTTTTATTTCAGTCCATGTGCCAGGAACGGGGCAGGGGGTCCAGGGGGAGGCAGGAAGAGATAGTCTACCATGCTAAGAACTAAGACTCGAAGAAGTAGCAGGAGCACAGGAGCTTCCATGGCATAACACAGTGTGGTGATTCTTCTCCAAGGCCCGGGTGTCCTGGTCTAATTCTCCTCCTGAAAAACAAGTCTAGGGAGATCTCACCCAGAGAGTCTGCAAGGCCCGAGTAGTCCCCATGGAAAAGCTGACTGAGGCAAAGGTACTGCCTTCCTTAGAGAGCACTGCTTGCCTGCGTGGAGCAGATCATGGTCAGGCTAGAATGCAGTAGAGGTCTTTCCTCGTGGTCTTACAGGACCCAACTCACTCCTGACTCACTTACTTCACTGTTTGGACATGAACATGCCACGTCATTGGCTACCTTCCAAGAGATTTGTCAGACCGTTTGCACACATGATCATATTATTATTTTCTATGCATATTTTTCATCATTGATCTACTTTTAAATAGGACCCAATAAGCATTTATCAAATATCTCATGTCACATTCTTTATTAAAAATGCTGAACTATGGGTCTTTTTGCTTTATACTTGTTTAAGTCGTCAGTGCAACATTAAGCCCTTGACTGTAATGTAACTTAAAAATGTTTTCTCAAAAACTAAAAAAGAGACAGAGAGTGAGAGAGAGCGAGCGCGAGAGAGAAGTAGAGAAAGAGGGCCAGTGTTGCGGCACAGTGGGTTAACGCCCTGGCCTAAAGCGCTGGCATCCCATATCGAGTCGGTTCTAGTCCTGGCCGCTCCTCTTCTGAAGCAGCTCTCTGCTATGGCCTGGGATAGCAGTGGAGGATGGTCCAAGTCCTTGGGCCCCTGCACCCACATCAGAGACCCAGAGGAAGCTCCTGGCTCCTGGCTTCGAATCAGCACAGCTCCAGTCATTGCAGCCATCTGGGGAGTGAACCAGCAGATGGAAGACCTCTCTCTCTGTCTCTACCTCTCTCTGTAACTCTGTCTTTCAAATAAAAAAAAAAAAAAAGAAAGAAAGAGAAGCAGAGAAAGAAAAAGAATTAATGAATGAATGAAAGGAAAGGAGAGGGAGGGGCAATATAAGAATATAATGATATTCTTATAATTATATCTTTTGTTTTGTTTTTAAAATTGTGTCTTTGTATCTTTGAACTACAACTGAATCTGTTCTTTTCGTATGAATACCACATTCGAGCTGGCATTGTAGTATAACAGGTTAAACTGATGCCCGTGACGCAAGCATCCCATGTGGGCACAGCTTTGTGTCCTGGCTGCTCCACTTTCAATCCACCCTGCTAATGCACCTGAGAAAGCAGCAGAAGATCATCCAAGTACATGGGTTCTGCCGCCCACAGGGGAAATCTAGAAGAAACTCCTGGCTCATGGCTTCAGCCTGGCCCAGCCCTGGCCACTGTGGCCACTTGGAGAGGGAACCAGAGGATGGAAGATCTCTCTGTTTCTCCCTCTCTCTATAGCTCTGCCTTTCAAATAAGTAAATCTTTTTTTTAAAAAAATCATGTGAACCTGAAAAAAAGTATCGGATGGTGAAAGTGTCCTGAAATTAGTGATGATGGATACCAACTCTTTGTACTAAAACCCACTAAATTGTAACTTTAAATATGTTAATTGTGTGGTATTTAAATGAAATTTCAGCTTACAAAAAGAAAAAAAACAAAATGTGAATTCACTGTTTAAAAAAAGTTTTGTATCTGTTATCTCATTGAATCTGAAATACTAGGAAATAGTTGTTATAATTCCCATTTTAGAGGTTAGAAAAGTGAGGCTTAACAAAGGTAAGAAGCTTGTCAAAGAATGTAGTCATTAAGCAGGGAGAGGAAAAAACTTCCATTAATAATTGCCTCTAGGGGCCGGTGCTGTGGCGCAAGTTAATCTGCCTGTGTAGCCAGCATCCCATATAGGCATTGGTTCTTTTTTTTTTTTTTTTTTTTTTTTTTTTTTTTTTTTTGACAGGCAGAGTGGATAGTGAGAGAGAGAGACAGAGAGAAAGGTCTTCCCTTGCCGTTGGTTCACCCGCCAATGGCCGCCGCGGCCAGCACGCTGTGGCCGGCACACCGTGCTGATCCGAAGGCAGGAGCCAGGTACATATCCTGGTCTCCCATAGGGTGCAGGGCCCAAGCACTTGGGCCATCCTCCACTGCACTCCCTGGCCACAGCAGAGAGCTGGCCTAGAAGAGGGGCAACCGGGACAGAATCCGGCGCCCCGACCGGGACTAGAACCCGGTGTGCCGGCGCCGCAAGGCGGAGGATTAGCCTAGTGAGCCGCGGCGCCGGCCTGGGCATTGGTTCTAATCCTGGCTGCTCCTCTTCCAATCTAGTTCTCTGCTGTGGCCTGGGAGAGAAGTAGAAGATGGCCCAAGTCCTTGGGCCCCTGCACCCTTGTGGAAGACCAGGAAGAAATACCTGGCTCCTGGCTTCGGATAGGTGCAGCTCTGGCCGTTGCAGCCATTTGAGGAGTCAACCAACAGAAGGAAGACCTTTCTCTCTGTCTCTCCCTCTCACTGTCTGTAACTCTGCCTCTCAAATAAATAAATAAAATCTTTAAAAAAATAATTACTTCTAGCTTTCAAGCTTTTATAAAGGCAGCAAGAGTCTCCTAATTATTTTTATAATAATATATGTGGCGAAGTATGTAAACAGGCATGCAACAAGCCACAAGTACATTTACATGTATATAATTCACATGTTACAGATTCTCATCAACTTATGTCCTAGTAAATCTCTTTTGCCCCTGCTTAGCAACTCAAGAAAGTACACAGTACTACCTATGGCTAGCTCAGGACTACCTCAAAATTCAAAATTTGAAATATGGCTTCTACTATACATATTACTTGTGTACCACTGCAGAGCTGAAAACTTGTTAGGGAAGGCATTTGGCAAAGCAATTAAGCACTGGTTGGGAAGCACAGGTCCCATATTGGAGGGTCTGACTCCACTCCTAATTCCAGCTTGCTTCCTGCTAAGCGTACCTGGGGAGGCAGGAAGTGATGGGACAGATAGTTGGGTCCCTGCTACTCACATGGGAGACCTACATTAAGTTCCTGGCTCCCAGTTTTAGCCTGGGTCAGTCTCAAATGTTGTGGGCGTTTGGAGAGTGAACTGGCAGACTGGAGACATCATAAATCAGGACAATCTCTCCATAAAATGTGGACATAATCTTGGGAAAATGCAAAAATTAAGACAATGTCTAGGAACTTTGTGAGAAAAGATTTTACACAGTGAAGGGGAGTACTTGCACGTACAACACAGAATGTAATTCCAAGGATTGGGCGAGGGGAGCCTGCTTTCCCAACAGGAAGCAGCGTAGCACATGGATTTAGAATCAGAAGTTTGGTTTCCAGTCTTGGCTTTGAATTATTGTGGGAAAGTTATCAAATCTCCTATGGATGTGTTACTTTGTAAAATGAATGTTTAAGCTAGGTCAGGTGATGAAGTTTTTATCGGTCTGTGATAAAATGAGAAAAAATAAGGATAATAGACTTATTCATGTAGTTAAACTATTTTATAAGTCTTTTAAAATAGCTTGCTTTTATGAGCAACAACAGGGATCACCCTTCCCCCAAACATACACATTTTGATCAGTTTTACATGGCAAAATTCAAGAGTGCTTTCTATAATGGAACCTGAAAATTCTAAGTGTTGTTCTCTAAATCCAAATGACGGGGAACCATTACAATAGGTAATCATCGATGTCCTTTACTGCTCAAAAATTCTATGCTCTTCTTGAATCAGAGGGAATATTTAACTAACTCTACACTAGGAAGGAAGAAGAAAAAAAATCTTGTATCCTTGTATTTTTCTTCTGGCTTCCTATGTCCCCATATGTATTCTGACCAAATGCTCTATCTATTCTACTGACATGAGGGCTTAGTTAAATGAATGGGAAACGATGAGTTAAAAAAGTCAAGCAAGTTTTACTGAGCAATGTGCAGAACTGGAAGATGCTAATATCTATTACAATTCTCCTAAAAATGACAAAGCATCAAAGATTCCCCAAGCTGTGAACAGAAAGTAGCGGCTTTCCCCCTCCTCACCCATTGCAGGACAGTGCACTTATTCCTAGAACACAGCTTGAGAAAGGTGACATTAACTAAAAGAAACTTCCTCCAAAGCTTTCTCATAATAGATAAAAGCATACCATTAAAAACAAGGAGACTAATTATTGCAATTTGATGAGTTTTTTAAAATTGCCAAGCCTATGGATATTTTTAAAAATTTATAGAAGCAACTTAGAAGAAAACACTTCAGAGTACATAGTATAAAGTGACAAAAGTTTGGACATTTTTGACAACTATGTGATCTTTTTTCTTTAGCACTACAAATAAAGAAAAACTGTATCAAGAGATTTGTACTCAGTGATTGTGACATGATAATCAGAGCACTTGGAATTTGCAGAAGTTGGTAGTAATAGATTTATGACTATCGTGCCTACTCAGCGAATACAAAGTAAATAAAACTGTCTATAAGAGAGGAGGCTGAGAAAACCCCCAGACTACTCTCTAATGGTATGTGGTTGTTGAATATTTCATTAGTAGGAACAATTAATTCTACACACTTGTGGCTCAAAATAAATTTATTTAAACCTCTTTTTTACTATGATCAAGTAGCAAAGTTCTTGATGGAAGGAAAAAGAGCTAATGATGTTTGGGTTTCTTTTTCTTTACATGCTTATTGGATCCGAATAGAGGAGAAAGTTTACTTGTCCCCCTCTCCCCCTTTTTTTTTTTTTGCTTCTCACATCATCATGTGAAATATTAACGGCCAAACCCTTCAGCCTTCGCATTCTGGATTCAAGTTTCACTTTCCTGAGGGAAGAACAGTTTTGACTTGGGACAAGATGATCCTGGAGCAAACTATCCCCAGAGAGGAGGTAGGCACGATCTTGCGGAGATTCTGCCACTAACAACCCTTCCTTCTGACTCCGTGCACACCAGGATTTTGACAAGCCTGTGGCTCTGCATTCCCTCCGATATTTTCCATCATAACTGTACGGTAAATTCCAGCCTGTTTTTCATAATCCTGCTGACTACAGCAGTCTGCTGCCATAAAAAGCCTTTGCAGACCTCGAGTTGGCTTAGAAAAATGCCTTTGCACAGGCACAAAAGTACATGCAACACCGATGTCCAAAGCCAGGAGAGAAGCAAGAGCCTCTTGTTTTGGTGCTCGTGGGCTCAAAGGGCTGCGTTTAGGATCTAAATTTAGAAATTGTAATTTTCTTCTGGTGACATTTGTAAACAAAATACCAACACTAAAGCAAGAGCAATGTAGCAGCAAAAGGGGGAGTGTCCAGCAGATCAAACCATCTTCCAAACTCCGCTGGAGAGAGTGTCCCTGAATTTTCACACGACCTTACTCTGCTCTCACCTGCCTACACGCCCTCAGCCTCCTGGTTAGCAGGGATGTTCGAGGTCCACCTCAAAGATTCAAGATGTAAGAATTAGCTTCTTTTAAACCTTAAGCTAGTATTAGGTTACTCTCTGGAGAAAGGGATAAAAACACCATAAAACTCCTTTTAACAGATCACAATACCCATTTCCCTAATATGATTCAATATACAAACTCAGTAGTTTGTTATTATATCATTCAAGCGCCTGTGAACATCTGCTTAACTTCATAAGAAGTTGAATTTCAATTTTGCAATAAAAAGCTGCAATGGAAAAGTAAGTAACAGAGGGGGCAAAAGCAAACGTTTAAGCAACTTCTTCACACATTTGAACTCTGACTTTCTGCACAATAATTCTATTTCCCCCAAATGGTAAAGCAGATCACATTTAGTATGAACATTCAGAAACGAGCATCTCTTACAGTTATTTTTAAGACATAAAATATCAGAGCTACTTGCCTTTTGGCAATTTCTGTGCATTTCCCAGGGCTAGTGCAATACTCCCACAGAGAAGCAGACACCCCAAGCTGGAGAGCATGTTGCATTTGCCACCTCGCACAGGGAGTGATGCTGGTGGGTGCCTCACAACCCTGGAGCTGCATTTAAGTGGACTGTCTCCCAGTGACAGAGGCGGGCGGCTGCACTTAGCTGTGCTGTGGGCTTACTCACAGGGGGTGGAGACAAGATGACATCACACCCTTTCCCACACACACCGAAAAAAAGCACAACAGCAAAAACATATCATCACATTTCCCTCCATGAAGTTGTAACTCCGTCTTTTCTCTCCTCTCTGAGATAGCAAAATAGAAATTATGACCAATTTATATTTGTGAAAGAAAAAGTAGTTAGGCAACTTTGAAACATTCCATGAACTATTTTTAAAAAATTCAGAAAAGAAATGCTTAAAAACCACTGGGACATGAAAACTATGAAATAGAGCCCTATTAGGAAGGAAACTGTTTTTAATTAGCCAGTAAATCAAGCCAATTCTTCTTTTAAATGGGAACAAATTCATAAAAATACATTTTGAACTATTTTGAAGTTCCAATGTTAGGAGAAATACTTGAGAGTAAGTGCTTAGCTATGCAGCTGTACGTTATATATAGTACATGTATATGTATATAAATATACATATAATGTATATTAGTGTATAAATATACCTATAATGTATATATATTTATATACACACACAAATACATATATCTATAGGTATGGATGTGGAGACAGAGCAAACACTATTATTAACTGATCCCTGGCTTTGGACTAGAGTCTATAATAATGTCCTTGTTCTCATTGCAGCATTTTAATTCTCACAGTGGCTGTGCAGGAGGCTTATTGTTATCCCATTTTACTGGTGAGAAAAACTGAGGCTCAGAGAAGTTGAGTGTCCTTACCAAGGGTGTCAATGTGAATGGCTAGTAAACTGGATGGGCTTTGGAATGCAACTCACTGGGTTTAAATTTGGATACCACTTAGTGGTGAGATACTTACACTGACCTAGACAGCTTCTATAGGATAAAACATTTGGTTTCTCAAGACAGCCTGTGAGTTGGCAGACAGGCACTGTCCTCATCCCCAGTCCCCAGGTGGAGAAACTGGGCAGGAGTAGACAGAGGTGAAGCAAAAGCCAGAGGTCACGGGGCTGGCACTGTATACAGACCAATTAGCCTCGGTACTTCCACTCTTAATTACCAAACGATAAATTCTAAAGGAGGGATGGCAGTGCCAATTTCATAGACATGCTAGCAGAGTTCTTAGGAAGGGCTTGTCACAGGGCCTGGCACCGCTAACAGCAACAGTAATAACAGTGAGGACAATGGTAACAACCCCATAACGAGGAGAATTATGATTTTAAGATGGGTGCATTTGCCTCTCAAGTCCATGGTTGTGTCCCCTCCCTGCAACGCAGGCCTCTAATAGAGGCACATCATAGAAACAGCTGGGTAGTAAAGAGCTTTAAAAACTGTCTGAAGAGTTACATTGACTCTTTGAAAATAGTTTATTTTGTGGGACTGCTGTTGCTGAACCAAAAACAGTAGGAGGGGAGTGAAATAACAGCAGTGAAAGGAAATTCTAGGTAGAAAACTTAGCAAAAGAAAAAAGAAAACTCGAAGAGACAGCTCCATCTTCCAAATAAAGCATGAGGCGGTACATTGTTAAAGTCATTTAGAGCTGGCCCGGTCTAAGCTCTCAGCACAGGAATGCGCTGGCACTGGCTACGGAAGGGACTGGGTTATTTAACGGGTCTTTTTCATCTCTGATTTTTTACTTGAACAGGCAGCCCTCTCAAACCCAAGTTCAGACATCCGTTCTCCAACAGGACCTGTTGGTTCTGCTCCTAGATACCACTGGCATCGCATTAAGCCACGAGGCCACTGTGTTAGCAGGGAATAGCAGATTATAGCTGAAATACTAACAAGAAGGTTGGTTCTTCAAAACAGTGTGAGTGGTTGGTGCAAGAGTTTGGTAGTGGAATTAAGGGTTATCCTATCCTAGGGTGGTCGGCAAAGTATCATCCACCTTAGCACACATTATGTGCAGTTGGGAACTGATGGCAGAACCAGAAAATAAAGGCCAACATCAAGAAAGTGACCCTATCAGAGACAAGACTTTACCTCCTCAACCAGTGAGAAATTCTCTGTCATGTTGGATCCCCAGCCTGCACAGGAGGGTTATGAGTACTCCAGCAGAATCGACATGCTTGACTGTGTAGAAGAGAACCTCAGGGTCCTGGACCTGCAATCACTCAGGTTTTCTAGATGTTTTCAGGGAAGTCCTGACCTGTGGCCATGAGTGCATTGGAGCTGATGATTGTTACTTAACTTGTGCAACCCTATTCAGTCTCTCCGTCTGGGGGACACTGTATTTGTTTGGTAATACTGATATATTGCACCCAAGATCCATGTCAGATAAAATATTTGTGAAAAAAGCTTGTTGAGGGAACATTTAGGAGGAACTGCATGAAAAACAGAATATTTGTGTTTATCTTTTTTGTGAAGGCAGGGACCATGCCTTCTTTTTTTTGTTACTTTCCCCATACCTACCTATAATAATGGAATAAGTAGATCATGCATAATTGTCAATTTAAACACAATCAAGCTATTTCTCCAAATAGTCTAAAGGTTAGTTCTGGATTTAGCCAGAGGATGCTTAGATGAGACCTAGAAATGTGGTTGGGGAACAGTTCTCCAAGGATCGCTATCTCTGCATATCTTCTGAGCAGATGTACTGAGTGCCTGTGCCACAGACTTTACTTTTCTCAAAAAAGATTTATCCTGTATTTTACTTGAAAGGGAGAGATAAAGAGAGAGAGGGAAGAGACAGAGAGAGATCAATGTTCCATCCACGGTTCACTCCCCAAATGACCGCAATTGCCTAGGCTGAGCCAGGACCCAGGAGTTTCTTCTGGGTGTCCCACGTGGGTGCAGGGACTCAAGCACTTGGCCCATTTTCTGCTGATTTCCCAGGCATATTAGCAGGGAGCTGGATTGAAAGTGGAGCAGCTGGGTCTCAAACTGACACTCATATGGGTGGCTTAACCTGCTATGCCACAACGCTGACTCCAGCATATCTTTTCAAGAATATTTGTATAGTAGTTTGTTTGCTGTTCCATATGGTAACGATGATGCTTTCCTCAGTGTGGAGGGGAATGCGTGGTCATTTCTCTTCATGAAATATTCAAATTCCCTAACACTGGTATTCCTTTCCTGTAATGCAACCACGGCAAGTATCAGAATCACCTCTAGATGTCTGTGCTGCCCTGTGGGAATTGTGACTCCTATGGGCCAAAACCAATATACAGGCTACTGCTACTATGATGAGTAATAACTTTTTATCTTTGACCCAGGAGTCTTGCATCTCCTGCCAGAGTCCATGAACTGTGGAGTGAAATCTCGTACTTACAGTTTATGACAATAGTACCGACCCACTATACAACATTAGATCATACTAAATATGGGGCATTTGATATAAGACACACATTGACATGCACTGTAAAAATCAGACATAACACCCCCTATTGGGCATAGTCAGAGTGTTGATAGATATTGCTTATTAAATCATATAGTATCTTCTTTATTAAAACCCTGGAGAAAACCCCTGAGGGTTCTTATCAAAAAAAGTCGTAATGTTTTCTTCTGCGCAACTGCATATATTTGGTAGCACGGTAACCATGTTTCTGTCTCTGTACTATTAGAAAACTAGAGCCAGTGGATTCCCCACCCATAATAAGTGCATAGGTTTTTGTGATATGCCTTTTTTTACATCATTACATTCATAACCACACTTATTTCTTGCTTATTTTTACTTGGAATCTTAATTTAAGTGAACTTGTAAGTTGCTTTGTTTCTAAAACAAAGTGAGATAAACTCTATGAACAGTAGTTGTGTCAAATACATGTGTCAAAATGTGTGAAGTTGGAGTCTGGATCCCTGTTCTCTGTTTTCCTCTTCTACACAGCAGCAGACTGTGATGGAATTTTGGTGCACTGATTGTATAGTATTCTTTCTTTATGCCCATTTCCTTTGGAAAAGCAAGTGAAATTCATGAGATTGAGGACATTTACAACACTGCTCTAAATGTCTCATGTTTTCCAGTCATTTCATGTTTGGATTTTTAAATATTCAACATTAATTCCATTTTTACAAGTGAGACATCCATTAAAACTCATAAATCTTCCAAACTGTCTATTAAACTCTGTGCAGTTATTTTACCTTTCTGCTCATCTTGAGCCTCTTGTAGGTAAGTTACTACCCCAGAAGATTTTTAAAGGCTTATATATCCACAATTAATAATATACAAAGGTATGCTGCAGTTTTCTAGGGTATGTTAATAAAAATAATTTCAATATGAGTCATTTGAAATGGGAAATCCAGTGATCCATTTTCCAGCCAAATATTGTTTCTGTAATTACAGCACTCTGTGAGCCATGATCCAATTGGGCAAGTATCCTGCTCCAAAGGGGGTATAGTTGGCCAGAGCTTTAAGTTCTCTTCCACAATGCTTTTTATAGCAGAGGGAAATGCTCCCCCTTAAATGCCTAAGTCATGTTTGCCGGTCATACTTCAGCTGTCTAAGGCGTCTTGACCTCTCGTTTTATGGTTTCATAACCTTGAGGTTATTACTAACCTGGGCTTCTCAAAGACTGTAAAGAATCCTTTCTATTGGTCTGGAAACAAGCTTCTTTAAGACCTAAGGTGTACATCTCTAAGCAGAAAAGTTTGTCTTTTGCCATAGTCTGTTTCCTGTGGCAACAATAGAAAGCTACAGACTAGGTAATTTGTAAGAACAGAATTTTAGTTTTTACAACCAGGAAAGTCCAAGGCCACAGGGCTCACATCTGCCAAGGGTCTTCTTGTTGCCTTGTAACATAGCAGAGGGGTCACGTGGAGAGAAAAGTGAGGGAGGGGGGGAGGCAGGGAGAGAGAGCAAAGGGGGGAGAGAGAGAGTGAGAGAGGAGTTTAATTCACTTTTTAAAAATTTATTTTATTTAATTGAAAGACAGTTACAGAGAGAGGTAGAGACAGAGAGAGAGGTCCTCCTTCAGCTGGTTCACTCCCCAGATGGCCACAATGGCCAGAGCTGCACCAATCCAAAGCCAGGAGCCAAGAGCTTCTTCTGGGTTTCCCACGTGAGTGCAAGGGCCCAAGGATTTGGGTCGTCTTCTATTGCTTTCCCAGGCCATAGCAGAGAGCTGGATTTGAAGAGGAGCAGCCGGGACTAGAACCGGTGCCCATATGGGATGCCGGCACTTCAGGCCAGGGCTTTAACCCACTGCACCACAGTGCCAGCCCCTAATTCACTTTTATTTTTTTTAAACTTTTATTTAATGCATATAAATTTCCAAAGTACAACTTATGGATTACAATGCCTTCCCCCCCATACCGTCCCTCCCACCCACAACCCTCCCCTTTCCCACTCCCTCTCCCCTTCCATTCACATCAAGATTCATTTTTGATTATCTTAATATACAGAAGATCAGCTTAGTATACATCAAGTATGGATTTCAACAGTTTGCTCCCACACAGAAACATAAAGTGAAAAATAATAGATGATTTTTTTTTAAATGATGATGAAATCAGAGCAGACCTACTGTCATGTTTAATCCCAGTGAGAGTCAAGTTGGGAATTGATAATTTCTTTTTTTTTTTTTTTTTACAGAGGATCAGTTTAGTATGCATTAAGTAAGGATTTCAACAGTTTGCACCCCCATAGAAACACAAAGTGAAATATATTGTTTGAGTACTCGTTATAGCATAAAATCTCAATGTACAGCACATTAAGGACAGAGATCCTACATGAGGAGTAAGTGCACAGTGACTCCTGTTGTTGACTTTACCAATTGACACTCCTATCTATGGCATCAGTAATCTCCCTATGCTCCAGTCATGAGTTTCCAAGGCTATGGAAGCCCTCTGAGTTCTCCGACTCTTATCTTGTTTAGACAAGGTCATAGTCAAAGTGGAGGTTCTCTCCTCCCTTCAGAGAAAGGTACCTCCTTCTTTGAAGACCTGTTCTTTCCACTGGGATCTCACTCGCAGAGATCTTTTGCCAGAGTGTCTTGGCTTTCCATGCCTGAAATACTCTCATGAGCTTTTCAGCCAGCTCCGAATGCCTTTAGGGCTGATTCTGAGGCCAGAGTGCTATTTAGGACATCTGCCATTCTATGAGTCTGCTGAGTATCTCACTTCCCATGTTGGATCACTCTCCCCTTTATTTACTCCATTGGTTAGCGTTAGCAGGTACTAGATTTGTCTATGTGCTCCCTTTGACTCCCAGTCCCTCCACCATGACCAACTGTTAACTGAAACTGATCACCTGGAACAGTGAGATGGCATTGGTACATGCCACCTCGATGGGATTGAATTGGAATCCCCTGGTATGCTTCCAACTCCACCACTTGGGGCAAGTCAGCCTGAGCATGTCCCAAATTATACATCTCTTCCCTCTCCCATTCCCACCACCATGTTCAACAGGGATCACATTTCAGTTAATTTTCAACACTTAAGAATAACTGTGCATCAATTACAGATCTAAACCAGTCATATTAAGTAGAACAGATAAAAAAACTACTAAGAGGGATAATGTATTAAGTTGTTCATTAACAGTCAGGGCTATGCTGATCAAGCCACCGTTTCCCATAGTGTCCATCTCACTCCAACAGGTTTCCCTCTTGGTGTTCAGTCAGTCATCACCGATCAGGGAGAACATATGGTATTTGTCCCTTTGGGACTGGCTTATTTCACTCAGCATGATGTGTTCCAGATTCCTCCATTTTGTTGCAAATGACTGGATTTCGTTGTTTCTTACTGCAGTATAGTATTCTAAAGAGTACATATCCCATAATTTCTTTATCCAGTCTATCGTTGATGGGCATTTAGGTTGGTTCCAGGTCTTAGCTATTGTGAATTGAGCTGCAATAAACATTAGGGTGCAGACCTCTTTTTTGTTTGCCAATTTAAATTCCTTTGGGTAAATTCCAAGGAGTGGGATGGCTGGGTCGAACGGTAGGGTTATCTTCAGGTTTCTGAGGAATCTCCAGACTGACTTCCATAGTGGCTTGACCAGTTTGCATTCCCACCAACAGTGGGTTAGTGTCCCTTTTTCCCCACATCCTCGCCAGCATCTGTTGTTGGTAGATTTCTGCATGTGAGCCATTCTAACCGGGGTGAGGTGAAACCTCATTGTGGTTTTGATTTGCATTTCCCTGATTGCTAGCGACCTTGAACATTTTTTCATGTGCCTGTTGGCCATTTGGATTTCCTCTTTTGAAAAATGTCTATTGAGGTCCTTGGCCCATCTCCTAATTGGGTTGTTGGTTTTGTTTTTGTGGAGTTTCTTGATCTCTTTGTAGATTCTGGTTATTAACCCTTTATCTGTTGCATAGTTTGCAAATGTTTTTTCCCATTCTGTTGGTTGTCTCTTCACTCTCCTGTTTCTTTTGCAGTACAGAAACTTCTCAATTTGATGCAATCCCAATAGTTGATTTTGGCTTTGACTGCTTGTGCCTCCCGGGTCTTGTCCAGAAACTCTTTGCCTGTGCCAATATCTTGAAGGGTTTCTCCAATGTTCTCTAATAACTTGATGGTGTCAGGTCGTAGATTTAGGTCTTTAATCCATGTTGAGTGGATTTTTGTGTAAGGTGTAAGGTAGGGGTCTTGCTTCATGCTTCTGCACGTGGAAATCCAGTTTTCCCAGCACCATTTATTGAATAGACTGTCCTTGCTCCAGGAATTAGTTTTAGATCCTTGATCAAATATAAGTTGGCTGTAGATGTTTGGGTTGATTTCTGGTGTTTCAATTCTGTTCCATTGGTCTATCCATCTGTTTCTGTACCAGTACCATGCTGTTTTGATTACAACTGCCCTGTAGTATGTCCTGAAATCGGGTATTGTGATGCCTCCGGCTTTGTTTTTGTTGTACAAGATTGCTTTAGCTATTCGAGGTCTATTGTGCCTCCATATGAATTTCAGCACCATTTTTTCCAGATCTGAGAAGAAGGACTTCGGTATCTTGATTGGTATTGCATTGAATCTGTAAATTGCTTTTGGGAGAATGGACATTTTGATGATATTGATTCTTCCAATCCATGAGCATGGAAGATTTTTCCATTTCTTGGTATCCTCTTCTATTTCTTTCTTTAAGGTTTTGTAATTTTCATCGTAGAGATCTTTAACGTCTTTGGTTAAGTTTATTCCAAGGTATTTGATTGTTTTTGTAGCTATTGTGAATGGGATTGATCTTAGAAGTTCTTTCTCAGCCATGGCATTGTCTGTGTATACAAAGGCTGTTGATTTTTGTGCATTGATTTTATACCCTGTTACTTTGCCAAACTCTTCTATGAGTTCCAATAGTCTCTTAGTAGAGTTCTTTGGGTCCCCTAAATAAAGAATCATGTCATCTGCAAAGAGGGATAGTTTGAGTTCTTCCTTCCCAATTTGTATCCCTTTAATTTCTTTTTCTTGCCTAATAGCTCTGGCTAGAACCTCCAGAACTATATTGAATAGCAGTGGTGAGAGTGGGCATCCCTGTCTGGTTCCAGATCTCAGTGGAAATGCTTCCAACTTTTCCCCATTCAATAGGATGTTGGCTGTGGGTTTTTCATAGATTGCTTTGATTGTATTGAGAAATGTTCCTTCCAAACCCAGCTTGCTTAGAGTTTTCATCATGAACGGGTGTTGTATTTTATCAAATGCTTTCTTGGCATCTATTGAGATAATCATATGGTTTTTCTTCTGCAGTTTGTTAATGTGGTGTATCACATTGATTGTTTTGCACATATTGAACCATCCCTGCATACCAGGGATAAATCCCACTTGGTCTGGGTGGATGATCTTTCTGATGTGTTGTTGCATTCTATTGGCGAGAATTTTATTGAGGATTTTTGCATCTATGTTCATCAGGGATATTGGTCTGTAATTCTCTTTCAGTGCTGCATCTTTTTCTGGCTTAGGAATTAAGGTGATGCTGGCTTCATAGAAAGAATTTGGGAGGACTCCCTCTTCTTCGATTGTTCTGAATAGTTTGAGAAGAATTGGAGTTAGTTCTTCTTTAAACGTCTGGTAGAATTCAGCAGTGAATCCATCTGGTCCTGGGCTTTTCTTTGTTGGGAGGGCCTTTATTACTGTTTCAATTTCTGTCTCAGTTATGGGTCTGTTTAGGTTTTCGATGTCTTCCTGGTTCAATTTAGGTAGGTTGCATGTGTCCAGGAATCTATCCATTTCTGATAGGTTTCCCTGTTTGCTGGCATACAAGTCCTTGTAGTAATTTCTGATGATTCTTTTTATTTCTGTGGTGTCTGTTGTTACGTTTCCTTTTTCATCTCTGATTTTATTGATTTGGGTCTTTTCTCTTCTTTTTTTAGTTAGTTGGGCCAATGGGGTGTCAATTTTGTTTATTTTTTCAAAAAACCAGCTCCTCGTTTGGCTGATTTTTTGTAATGTTTTTCTTGATTCAATCCTGTTGATTTCTTCTCTGATTTTAATTATTTCTCTTCTCCTACTAGATTTGGGTCTGGTTTGCTGTAGGTTTTCTAGATCCTTGAGGTGAATTGAAAGCTCATCTATTTGGTGTCTTTCCAATTTCTTGATGTAGGCACCTATTGATATAAACTTTCCTCTTAACACTGCTTTTGCTGCGTCCCATAAGTTTTGGTATGTTGTGCTGTTATCCTCATTTACTTCCAGAAAGTTTTTGATTTCTCTTTTGATTTCTTCTATGACCCATTCTTCATTCAGGAGCATGTTGTTCAATCTCCATGTGTTTGCGTATGCTCTAGGAATTCCTGAGTTGCTAATTTCCAACTTCATTCCTTTATGGTCTGAGAAGCTGCATGGTATGATTCTAATTCTTTTGAATTTGCTGAGACTTGCTTTATGGCCTAGTATGTGGTCAATCCTAGAGAAGCTTCCATGTACTGCTGAGAAGAATGTAAAATCTTTAGCTGTAGGATTGAAAGTTCAGTATATATCTGTTAGATCCATTTGGGCTATAGTGTCGTTTAAATCTACTGTATCCTTGTTGATCTTCTGACCGGATGATCTGTCTATTTCTGAGAGTGGAGTATTGAAGTCCCCCAGTACTACTGTATTGGGGTCTAAGTCTCCCTTTAAGTCCGTTAATAAATCTTTTAGATAAACTGGTGCCCTGTAGTTAGGTGCATATACATTGATAATTGTTATATCTTCCTGTTGAATTGATCCCTTAATCATGATATAGTGTCCCTCTTTGTCTCTCTTAACAGTTTTTGTGGTAAAGTTTATGTTGTCCGATATTAAGATGGCTACGCCCGCTCTTTTTTCATTTCTGTTGGCATGGTATATCTTTTTCCAGCCTTTCACTTTCAGTCTGTATGGATCTTTGTTGGAAAGATGTGTTTCTTGTAAGCAGCAAATAGATGGGTTTTGTTCCTTAACCCAATCAGCCAATCGGTGTCTTTTAACTGGACAGTTCAGGCCATTCACGTTCAATGTGACTAATGATAAGTGGTAACTTTGCCCTGCCATTTGCCAAAGATAAGTTCTAATATATGCTTTGAATTCCCTGTGATCTTTTGCTGTGAGGTTTCCTTCCTTGATTTCCTTCCTTTACCTTCTTTCATATTGATGACCGTGTTTCTGTGTTTCTGTGTGTAACACATCTTTAAGCATCTTTTGCAGGGCTGGACGAGTGTCAACAAATTCTTTCAATTTCTGTTTGCAATGAAAAGTCTTTATTTCACCTTCATTCACAAATGATAGCTTTGCAGGATATAATATTCTGGGCTGGCAGTTGTTCTCTCTTAGTACCTGGGCTATATCTCGCCATTCCCTCCTGGCTTGTAGAGTTTCTGATGAGAAGTCAGCTGTGAGTCTGATTGGAGATCCTCTGAGAGTAATCCGATGTTTCTCTCTTGCACATTTTAGGATCTTTTCTTTATGTTTCACTGTGGAGAGTTTAATTACAACGTGTCGTGGTGAGGATCTCTTTTGGTCGTGTTTATTAGGGGTTCTGTGAGCTTCCTGTACTAGGATTTCTCTGTCCTTCTCCAAACCTGGGAAATTTTCTGCTAATATCTCACTAAAAAGGCCTTCTAATCCTTTCTCCCTCTCCATGCCTTCAGGAACTCCTAGAACCCGAATGTTGGGTTTGTTAATAGTATCCTGAAGATTCCCGACAATATGTTTTAGATTTCTAATTTCCTCGTCTTTTCTTTGGTCTGACTGTATCCTTTCCTGTTCTCTGTCTTCTAAGTCCGATATTCTCTCTTCTGCTTCACCCATTCTGTTTGTAAGGCTCTCTATTGTGTTTTTCATTTGATCTATTGAATTCTTCACTTCAGTCACTATCCCAGTTTCCTGTTGTACTAGTTGTTTCGTTTCATTTTGATTCCTCCTTAATATTTCATTTTCACGAGAGAGATTTTCTATCTTGTCCATTAAGGATTTGTGTAGTTCCAGAATTTGTTTTTGAGAACTTCTTAATGTTCTTATCAATTTTTTGAGATCTGCTTCTTGCATTTCTTCTATGTCATCATCTTCATAATCTTGAATTGGGGTGTCTTTTTCATTTGAGGGCGTCATAGTGACTTCCTTGTTTTTATTACCTCGGTTTTTGCGTTTGTTATTTGGCATATTGGAGATATTTGGTTTCTTCACTGTGGTGCTTTTTCTTGTTATACTATGACTCTAGATTAAGTGGACTATCTGTTTTTGATGGAGCCTTAGGGCTTGAGATGGGTGTGGCCTGAGAGCTCTGTTTGGTGTGCCAAAGGTGACACTCCCAGGTTAGGCGTGGTAAACCTCTCTCTCTCTCTCTTTTTTTTTTTTTTTTTTTTGATTCAAAAGGGAAGTAATTCCGCACAGCTGAACAAAGTTGGAGGTAGTTAGCAGGCAAATGATATACCCACAGGAGCCAGAGATCGGAAGCTCTTTCCCAAGATCCCCACAGGGAATCTGTTCGGCCCTCAGAGTGGGCTCAAATTCTCCTTCAGCCTCCCACGGGGTTGCCAAAGTTACGGAATTGTAGCATCTCTGGAGAGTGCTCACGTGAATTCCGTGAGTTCTCTCCCCCACTGTCTCTTTTTTCACAGTCTCAGTTCAGTAGCACCACAAATTTACTAGGTCCTAATCTCCTGTTAATTCGCCGCACCCAGAGTCAGGTTTTTCTGCTAGGCTCAGGGCCGGTGCAGACCTGAGGTCGCTCTGCTTATGACGTATGTCCAAGATGGCGCCTGCTCTTTGTCTTGCTCGCCCTTGAGAGGTGAGCAGAGAGAGAGAAACCCGTGTCCGTACCAGTCACCTTTTTTTTTCTCTCTCTCTCTCTCTCTTCCAGTTAGCCTTGTGAACTTCCCCCCCCGGGGGTCGTTCCCTCTAGTCTCCTCTCTCCGCTTGCCTGCCGGTGTCTCGGGCTATTGAGGTTCGGCTCACCTCGCATTCCAGCGCTGGTGTGTTGAGTCTGCCGCTGATGTCCCGAACTGTGGGCTCCCACGCTCTCCACGCAGGTCCGCTGTGAGTCACGCATTCTGGAAGAGTTTCTTCTGCTGTTTCCTCCCCTACTCTTCCTTGAACCTGCAGTATCTCCACTTTTATTAAACTATCTCTCCCCAGACTATCAGTGTGCTCCCTTCCTATTCCGCCATCTTGCCGGAAAAAGCCTAATTCACTTTTATAATAAACCACTTTCAGTAACTGAGCCATTCCTATGATAATGACATTAATCCATTCATGAGGGAAGAACCTAATTACCTCTTATTAGGTCCTGCCTCCCAATACTATTGCATTGAAGATTAAGTTTCCAACACATGATGCTCTCTCAGTAGGGCTGCTTGCTGAATACCAAGCAGAACTTCTACAGATGGAGGGACTATGTTTTACCTATGGTTCCAATAATGTAGAAACTGATCAAGAGATAAGTGGGAACCATGTTAGTAAACCAGAGAATGGACTGAACAGGAGGGTGTATCAGAAGCAGAAACTGAGAGTTAGAGTTCAGCAACAGGCAGAGAACATGCAGCAGGTAAGTTGGCAACAGCTTGGATACGTCGGAGGAAGGTGGTCCTGGGAACACATTCTAGGCAGAAATGTCCTTTTCCAAGGCTGACTTTTACACACTTTGTCATGTGGCGCATGGAAGGGCCTGGTGTGTTTTAAAGGCTACCTTTTAGTTTATTATTTCATGGAAATGACACTTCTGTGAATACTTCCCAGCTTTGTCACATCTTTTGTTAGGTGTGACTACAGGCAGAATTTTAGGAATAGAAGGAACCCTTTGGAGCAAATTAGAGAACACATCTCCTAGACAGGACAGGCATGCACGAATGCTTTTGCTTGTAGTAACCCAATAAAATAAAGTATGAAACAGTGTCCCAAAGGAAGGGGCAAGCCTAAACCTACTTGAGGAATACAGCCTGATACAAAGGGGAAAGGTATAGTAAGTGGGTACAAACTGAGAAGAATAAGTTATTCTTAGAAGATTAAAGCTTGTAATAGTTGAATAATTTGAGGAATTAAAGGAGATCAGTAACAAGGACAGAAGTGCACAAAATTTTAATTTATAATGCTTTGCATTTTGATGTGATGTTTATTTTCTAATCTTTATTTGTTCTCTAGCTGAAAATAGTTGTGGTTTGAAGGGTAGGAACAGTAATGGTTTTATGTAATGATTAAGGATTTGGCAAATTGAGGTTGAAAATTATACATGTAATAATGTCTAATGAGAGAATAGAAACAAAGAAGTGAAAAGAAAATATTTCATTGATTAATACCTGTGCTATCCAATACAGTAGCTTTTAGCCACATTTTTGGCTATTTAAATTTAAAACAAAATTAAAAATTCAGTTCCCCAATCACAGTACTCATATTTTAAGTGCTCAATGGTTATATACAGCCATTGGCCATCACATAAGTCACATGGATATAAAAATACATCATCACTGCAGTTCTATTTACAGGATAGATCTTAAACATGTCAGCTAATATTAAACTTCATTAATGGAGAGTGGTCAATATTCATATTTTTAATGATGATTCAATTAATAAATGGATGATTGAACGAATCACTTTATTTTTGCCCATTCACCTCTTCATTTGAAATCAATATGATTCAATATTATAATTTGAGGAAGAAATAGAAATACTTGAAGGTACGGGAATAATTTTCTGGCCATGAGAAAGATCTAGAAAATGGGAAGAGGTTAAAAACCAAAAGCAAAAAACACCAAACTCATACTGGGTCCTTTCATTGTTGACCAATCCTGCAATGATCAGTCTATGAATGTGGAAAAGGAAGGTACATGGTAAATAAACAAAAATGTATTTAAGTCACTCAGTCACATAATTCGATACTTGCACCACACTGTGCCTCAATTTCTTCTGAAAAGTGAGGAGAATAGTAATCTCTATTTTGTAAGGTTATTGTGAGGATTACATATGTGTAAAATGCTTAGAATATTGACTGGTACATGATAACCACTCAATAACTACTGACTCCTGGTGCTTTTGTCATTGTTGTTATAGTTATTACAACTGATAGTGTCTGGGTATTTAATGTTAGAAGGTCAAATGCATGACAGTTTTGGCCCACTCCTTAGTAGGAACAACAATGCCAATGTTAGAAAGTGTATAGAGATGTAATAAATTCTCAGAACACATTCTTTCTTTGCAATCAGTCCTCAAAGGCTGAACCACTATGATTCAAAGTTGTAGGCTTCTGTGTTGTAGGTACCCAAAAGCTTAGATTCACTCTCCCAAATCCAGCATCTTAGAAGTGTATAAATAGTTCAAAGTGTCTAAAATACTTTAAAAAGAGTACAATGTGAAGGGTACTTCAAAAAATTCATGGACAAATAGAATTAAAGACTATGCATTTTTCAAAAAAGACTTCTCACACATGGGGTTATGAAGGGTCTTCCAAATGTTTATTTATTATAGAGGAAAGATGCATATATTTCAAAATGTTTTCACAGTTTTTAAAATTTTTATTTTAAATTAGTTTTTAATAGATTCAATGTAGTATGCACATAAAATCTAAGAACATAGTAATATTCCATTCCTCCCTCCCTTTCTGTCCCCCTTTTCTTATGTTTTAATTTCATTTTTCCATGAACTTTTTGAAATCTTCCCTATTAGTCCTTAAATATTTTATACTATATTTCACTTCATTTTAATAGTTTTATTAACGTATAATCTATATACAAACTGTAAATATTAAATATACAATTTGATGACTTGCATTTACCAGTCAAGGTAATGACCATAACCATCACCTCCAAGTAAATTCTTATGCCTCTTTCAAACTTTTGCTCTCTTTCTTCTTCACACGTATCATCCCATTCTTGAATCCATAGATCTGCTTTCTATCCCAAAGTAAGACTACATTTTCTATAGACTTATATAAATGGAATAACATAGTGTGTATTCTATTATTGACTGGCTTCTTTCACTCAGGAAAATTTAATGACATTCACACATGTTATAGCATGTATCAATAATTCAACACTTTTCATTGCTGAGTAGTATTCCATTGTTGTGGCTGATCCCGTGAGACTGCATCCCTAGCCCATGCAGTTAGCCTGACTATTGGCAGGTGGTGGGAGCCCCAGGCACATTTCTCCCCACCCTTCCCAACCCTCCCACCCCCACCTTCTGCAAATCAGGTAAACTGCTCCTGGGTGTGGCCCAAGCCCACATGGAAAGCTACCCTAGCTATGCAACCCTCAAGCTGATTGGAGAGGCATATTGGTGCCAGTGTCAGTTCTGTCCTATAAAGTTAGTGTTGCCCCGAATTAGTTACGTCTCTTCTATCCACTCTTTTAAGTGTACATGGTTGTTAATAAAGCGGACATGTTCACCAAAGCCTGTCCCCAGTGCTTCTTGTGGAAGAACACCGTCCTCCCACTCTCCCTGAAACTTCGGACCTCACAGGACAGGTCCGGCATCATGTATATATCAAAATTTGTTCATCTACTCAGCTATTGGTGAACATTTGGGTTATTGCCAGTTTTATCTGTTACAAATAAGGATGCTGTGAACATTTTCTTTTTTTTTAAGGACTTATTTATTTGAAAGGTGGAATTATAGAGAGGGAGAGGCAGAGGCAGAGAGAGAGACAGAGAGATCTTTCATTGGCTGGTTTACTCCCCAAATGGCCACACTGACCAGGGCTGGGCCAGACTGAAGCCAGGAGTCAAGAACTTCATACAAGTCTCCCAGATGGTTGCAGGGGCCCAAGCACTTGGGCTATCCTCTCCTTCTTTCCCAGGTGCATTAGCAGGGAGCTGGATTGAAGTGGAGCAGCCAGGACACAGGCTTGCACCCATATGGGTTTCTGGCATTACAGGTGGCTTAACTCACTGCACCACAGTGTTGGCCCTATGTGAACATTTTCATACATGTGTTTCAATGGATTTATGATTTTTCCTATCTTGTATAAATACCTAGGAGTAGTTTAAGAAATTGTCAAACTTCCAAAATGGACTTGAGTTTTACATTCATACCAACAATGTATAAGGGCTCTAATTCATCTGCATCTTTGCTAGCACTTGCATGTCAGACCTCTTAACTTCAGTGATTATATGGGTATGTAGGGATATTATTTTAATTTGCATTTATGCAATGAAAAATGATGAATATATTTTCAGCATCCATTTATTTGTCATCCATTTATCTTTTTTCATTTATCTTTCTACATGTGATGTCTATTCAAAAATCTTTTGTTCAACTTTTGGGTGCTGGGATGGATGGTTGGTTGTTTTCTTATAGAGTTTTCAGAATCTTTTTCAAATGCATGTTTTGTAAAAATTTGCTCTCTATTAAGGCTTTGTTTATCATTCTCCCAATTGTGTCTTTTGATGTACAAAAGTTCTTATTTTAGCTAAAGTTTACTTTGTCCATTTTTGTTATAGATTGTGGTTTGGTGTCATAGTTAAAAATCCTTTGTCAAATTAATTTTATACTTTTAAGTTTTATATTTAAATCTATGACACCACTTGGATTTGTCTTTTGCATTTGGTACATGGTATGGACCCAGGTGCATTTACTTTTCTTGCATAGAGGCATCCAATTGCTCTAATGACATTTGTTAAAAACATTGTCCTTTCTCCACTGAATTATATTTGCACCTTTTTCAAAAATCAATTGTTCATATATATAAAATATATGAGTTTATTTCTGGAGTCTCTATTTTATTTCTCCTAACTACTTTTATATGTTAACACTATCTTTAATGCTGCAGCTTTATAATTAGGCTTAAGATAGGTAGTGTTTACCCACCTATTACTTTATAAATGTTATTATCAAACTATGAAACCGATAAAGTATTAATATACAGAATCTACAAAGAGCTCAAGAAAATCAACAACAACAAAGCAAAAAATTCAGTTAAGAAGTTAGACATGGAAAGCCAAGACATTCTGGCAAAACAAAAAAAAGACCTAAATGAAAGATCTCTGCAAGTGAGATCCCAGTGGAAAGAACAGGGCCATCAAAGAAGGAGGTACTTTTCTCTGAAGGGAGGAGAGAACTTCCAATTGGACTATTACTTTGTCTAAATAAGATTGAAGTCAGCAAACTCAAAAGGCTTCCATAGCCTTAGCAACTCATGACAAGAGCCTAGGTTGATTACTGATGCCATAAACAAGAGTGTCAAATTGTTAAGTCAACAACAGGAGTCACTGTGCACTTACTCCTCATGTAGGATCTCTGTCCTTAATCTGTTGTCCAATGTGAAGTAATGCTATAACTAGTACTCAAACAGTACTTTACACTTTGTGTTTCTATGTGGGTGCAAACTGTTGAAATCTTTACTTAATATATACTAAATTGATATTCTATATATAAAAATAATTGAAAATGAATCTTGATGCAAATGGAATGGGAGAGGGAGTGGGAGATGGGAGGATTGCGGGTGGGAGGGAAGTTATGGGGGGGGGAGCCACTGTAATCCATAAGCTGTACTTTGGAAAATATATTCATTAAATAAAATTTTAAAAAATAAGAAATAGGCAAAGGACTTGAACAGGCATTTTTCAAAAGAAGAAATTATGGCCAACAGACACATGAAAAAATGCTCAGGATCACTAGTCAGCAGGGAAATGCAAATCAAAACCACAATGAGATTTCACCTCACCCCAGTTAGAATGGCTCTCACATAGAAAGAAACAAACAACAAATGCTGGCAAGAATGTGGGGGAAAAGGTATCCTAATTCACTGTTGTTGGGAGTGTAAACTGGTACAGCTATTATGGAAGAAGTATGGAGATACCTCAGAAAGCTGAAAATAGATACTCCATATGACCCAGCATTGGGAATTAACCCAAAGGAAATGAAGTCAGCATATGAAATTGTTATCTGTACCCCTCATGCTTATTGCAGCTCATTTCACAATAGCTAAGATACAGAATGGATCCAGATGTCCATCAACTGATGACTGGACAAAGGAATTTTATACACACACACACACACACACACACACATATATACACACACTATGAAAATACTATTCAACCATAAAATAATGAAATCCTGTCTTTTGAAACAAAATGGTTGCAATTAGAAACCATTATACTTAGTAAAATAAGCCAGTCCCAGAAAGACAAATACCATGTTTTCCCTGATTTGTGGCAACTAATAGATTACCTAAATGGTAATGTAGGAGTGAAATTGACATTTTGAGATTCATTGTTTACAGTCCTTACCTCTACTTTTGAGGAACAACTTTTTTTCTTATTATTATTTGTTGAACTCTACTTAGTGTAGGGTTAGTCTTATGAGTACAAAGTGAACTGAAAGTAGATCATTGTAAAAATCAAGAGTGGGACTAGCAGAGTAAGAAGGAAGATGGATGGGAGCATGGGTGGGAGGGAGTGAAGGGTGGGAAGTATCACTATGCTCATTTTTCTGCCCACATGAATTTTATAATCATATTAATTTCTACAAAGTAATCTGGAATAGGTTTCAACAAGGATTCTCAATTTGGAGAGAAATGATATTTTAACTATCCTGAATGTTCCAGCATGTTAACTAGGTATATCTTTCTATCGTATATGTTTTCTTCAATTTACCTCAACAATGCTTTGTTGTTCTCAATGAACTAATCTTGTGTACATTTTTTTCAGATTTATCCCTTAGTATTTCTCATAATTTAGTGTTATTGTAAATACTATTTTTCTAATATTCATAAACAACTTTCCACTGCTGGAATACAGGTGTATAATTGACTTCCATGTATTGACATTGCATCTTGCAACAATGCTATCCTCACTTATTTGTTCTAACAGCTTTTGGTAATTTCTGCCAGGTTTTCTAAATAGATGATCATGTCATTTTCAAGTAAAGATTCCTTTTATTCAGATTATCTTTTTTTCTTGAGTGTCATGTTATTTTGTTGTCTTTCAAGAAATTTCATCTATGTGTTAAAACCTGTTGACAAAGTTTCATACCATTCCCTGATAATCCTTTCAATAGCTGTAGAATCTGGAGTGCTGTCACCTTTTTCTTTCCTGATATTTGTGTACATCTCTTTTCTCCTAATCAAACTGGCAAAAGGTAATCAGATTTCCTCATATTCTTAAAGGGGCAGCTTTGATTTTATTGATTTTCCCTATTTTTCTCTTCTATTACACTTATTTCTCCTGCAATATTTTCTATTTTCTTTCTTGAACTTAATTTGATTTTAAACTTCTTAATTTTTTCAGATTTATTTGTTTATTTGAAAGGAGGAAAGACAAGAAAGAGACACACACAGAGAAAAAGAGATCTTCTCTATACTGATTGACTCCTCAAATGGCCTCAATGGCTAGAGATGGGTCAGGCCAAAGCTAGGATCCAGGAATTCCATCCAGATATTCCACATAGGTAGTTGAACTTGGGCTGCTTTCCCAGGCTCATTAGCAGTGATCTGGATCCGAAGTGGTGTAGCCAGGACTCAAACTGCTACTCAAATATGGGATGCTAGTGTTGTAGGTGGAGGCTTAATTTTGTGCCACATTGTCAACCTCCCATATTAATTTCTTTTTGAAAAAAGATTTATTTATTTTGAAAGTCAATGTTACAAAGAGAGAAGGAGATATATATATAGAGAGATACTTTATCTGCTGGTGCACTCCCCAGGCAGCCTCAATGGCCAGTG
The DNA here is from genome assembly GCF_964237555.1 of Oryctolagus cuniculus. Taxonomy (NCBI): domain Eukaryota; kingdom Metazoa; phylum Chordata; class Mammalia; order Lagomorpha; family Leporidae; genus Oryctolagus; species Oryctolagus cuniculus. Next base: position 55,617,960 of record NC_091435.1, read on the forward strand.
ATGGGCCAGGCCAAAGCCAGGAGCCAGGAGCTTCATTTGGGTCTCTCTGGTGGGTATCAGGGGCCCAAGCACTTGGGCCATCTTCCACTGCTTTCTCCAAGTCATTAGCAGGAAGCTGGATTGAAAGTAGAGCAGGTGGGACAAGAACCAGTATGGGATGCCAGCACTGCAGGCTGTGGCTTTACCTGCTATGCCACAACACTGGTCCCTTATTTTAATTTCATGAAATGGACATTGAGTTCATCATTCATTTGAGATGTTCCTCTTTTCTAATACATATGCTTAGTGCTGTGACTTTCACTTTTTTTAATATAGATAGATGCTCAATATCACTAACATACCAGGTAAATGCAAGTCGAATATACAATAATATTTCACCTTATTTTACAGTGCCTTTTGTCAAAAGGATAGGAGATGACAAGTGTAGTCAGGAATGTGGATAAATAGGAACCCATCTATACAATTAGTGGAAATGTACATGGGTACAGCCAGTATGAAAACAATGTGAAAGTTCCTCAAAAAGTAAAAATAGACTAACCATAGGACTCATCAGTTACTCTTCTGGATGTATATGCAAAGAAATCAGTCAGTCATCACCTGGTGGAGATATCTGTGCTGCTATGTTTATCACAGCATTTTTACAGTAACCAAGAAATGAAAGCACACCAAGTAACCTTTGATGGATGAAGAAATATTATAAATAAAGAAATAGAGAAACAAATATTATATAATGGAATGTTATTGAGAGAAAATTATTTAGCCTTTACAAAAGGAAATTTAGCTATTTGCTACAGCACAGATGAATCTGGAGTATAAACCAGATAGAGAAAAAATATTTAAATTGCTTCATGGTCTTGATTATATGTAGAATCTTTAGGATCCAAATGCTGTACATAGAAACAGTGCAAAACATTGGTTACTGGGGTAGGATGGAATGATGTAGGTCAAAGGGTAGAAATTGTTTTTAATCATTATTGATTTGAAAGGCAGCCACAGAAAATTCTCCGATCTTTTAGTTTATTATCCAAATTCCCACAATACCCAGGGCTAGGCCAGGTCAAAACCGGAGCCAGGGACTCAATTCGGATTTCCCCTGTGGTGACAGACCTACAACTTCAACCATCACCTGCTGCCTCCAAACATGTATTACCATGACTCCAGAATTTAGTACAAAGCCAGGGCTCAAACCCAGACCCTCCAATAAGGGATGTGAGCATCTCATGTGACTTTCAATTTTATACTGCATTAATGGCAATAAAATATTCAGATATGTTGTAGCTTCATTTTATTTCAAAATATAATTCCATTTTGGTTTCTTCTTTGCCCATGGATTATTTATAATTTTTTGCTGGTTCCAAATTTTGAGTGATTTTCAAAGATATTTATTTTATTAATTATGACCTGATTGTGTTTAGAGGATATACTGTGTATGACTTACATTTTTTAAAATATTTGAAACATCTTTTATGGTCAGAATACAACCTTTCATGGTCATATTCCATATGACCTTGAAATGAATACATATCCTTTTGTTGAGTGAGTGCTCTGTAATCTATTATAATTAGTCAGAAATGAATAGGAAAATATTAGCCAGAAAGTGCAGATCAAAGGAGAATTTAGCAATCACCTAGTTAGGATGATGATGATGATAGTGGTGGTGGTAGTGATTTTGGCTAATAGCAGTGATTGTTTATACTATATAATGTCCAACGTTTTATCAGCACTCAATATACATTAACTCACTTAATCTTCAAATAACCCAATGAGAAAATTATTGTTATCTTAATTTAATAGATAAAAGCACTGAAGCTCAATAAGCATAATTTTTCTCAAGGTCAAACGATAAATATGAATTCAGGACTCTGGCTTATAATGATTCATAATGTACAAGTAGATTTATATGTGTCCTAAATGTCACTGAGTATCCTAGGCTTGTCTTGTTCTCCTCTGGTGTCTGCTACAGAATATAACCCTCTTCTGGCCTAACTCTAAGTGCAAAAGCATTGAGAACATGGATTGTAGTGAGGCATTCATGCTAGGATAGAGGAGGGGTAAAGCACATTTGAGTGTACTCCAAAAATTTCATGGGAAAATGGAATTAAATTAAAATTTTATTTAGGTCTAAACATTTTTTTGAAATCTACACATTTTCTCATAATATATATTTTCCACAAATCTCTTGAACATCCTTCAATGTATTGATCTCAAAAATTTTTACATGAAAATAAACTTATCTTTTAAGTATATTTTCCAAAAACTTTTTGAAGTACCCATGTAGCAAAGCCTTCTAACTATTTTAAAATTAGATATAAACTGCATTCCTCACAATACCTTCCAAATCTGTCTTTTCTCCCTTGTTGCTTTCTAAAACATTTCCTCCCTTTCCCCTCCTCATGTTCTTATAGTAACTGCTTTCCTTTCCAACACTTGCAAGACTGCCTCAAAAAAATTGAAATGATGTATTATCACTCTAGCATTCTTCTGGTATTACTCATATTTTTATTGTTTTACAAACCATACATTTTTCACGTTGTGTTATCCTCATAAACAACCCTGTCAAAGTTTCTAGTTAGAAAAGTATTACTCATATAATTTAAGAGACTTGCCCCAGCTCACAAACTTTAGTTTTTATCAGTCTCCCGAGGACTTAAAGTGCAAAAATTTCTTCGCTTATTTCTGAAATTTTAAATAATTCTTTTGCTGATGGTTAAAAAATGCAAAGACCAATTTTAAAGGGGTAACATTGTGAACTAGTATGAGGCATCTTCAAAGAGTTCATGGCAAATGTGCAGGATCTTTTCATTCTGTGTTTCCATGAAATTTCTGAAGTACTCTACTATATGGCCAATAATTCTGCCTTGGAAATAACGAAGACACTCAGATCAGATTGGAGGATGGAACAAGAGAAAACTGGTATCTTCAGAGTGGGAAGAATATAGAGCAGTATTCAGGAAGTTTAGATCAGGGTCATCCTAAGGACTTGAGTGGAGTTCAGGCTTGGGCTTACCCTAAAGGATGTGAGAACATAAGAGAACATTACTTTCTTACTGCTTTCTCTTTAAAACCCATCTGTTCATCTAACCATCCATTCTGGATATCATGTTTGAGTTCCTTATTCTTTTTCTAGCATCAACCATAAGAACCACAAGAACTTAAGAGAACCACCTCAGAGTTCCTAAGATATCTTCAATTAAAGATCACCAGTGGATCAAGGCAAACCTCAGGCTCATCAGCTCTGCTCCTGAGATCATGTTCCCTGAGGCCACAGGCTATCCACTCAAAACCATGGATCTTAATCCTAAAGGAAGAAGAGTTTAGAGTCCTTCAGGGAACTTGTTCTGGGTCACTATTCCAGGACAATGCTGGGAAAATGTTTCCCCTCACTTTTCCATGCTAAAGTGAAAGGGAACAGCCTTCCTTGAAACTGTATGATTCACACAGAACATCTGATATTAATTCCAGGAACAAGGCTTGAAATACAAAGATGTGAAGAAAGCAACAGGGAAGGTCTGAGAGGCAGTGCATGGGATGAGATGTGGCAACTCCGTGTTATCTCCGCCTGAACTGAATACTAGTGACCTTTGAGTTTTGAAATGCCTTATCTCTAGCATCACTGCTCAGGTGGGACAGCAACTGAGTCAAAGAATGTCAGTCCCCTAAGATGATGCTTACAGTCTTGAATTCCTCACAGAAGACTGGAATTTCTGACTCCAAGTGACCCAGCCATCTGCCAGGAAAGGATATGCTATATTGACCAAGCCCTGGAAACCAGTCTAGTCACCAGCCTGAGACTTAGCAGTAAAGGAAAACATAGAGGGAGGGAGAATTTGGCCTAGTGGGTAAGACACTGCTTGGGATGCTCATATTCCATTTCAGAGAGCCTGGGTTTGAGTCTCAGTTCTGCCTTAGTTTCCAGCTTCCTGATATTGTACACCCTCGGATACAGTGGGTTATGGCTTAAGCATTTGGGTTCCTGTCACCCATGTGAGAGGCTTGAATTGAGTTTTGGGTTCCTGGCTTCAGCCTGGACCAGTCTTAGCCATTGCAGGCATTTGGTGAGTGAGCCATTTAAGGGACTTCTCTCTTCTATCTCCCTCTTAACTAAACAAATTCCATATTTATGGCCGGCGCCGCGGCTCACTAGGCTAATCCTCCGCCTAGCGGCGCCGGCACACCAGGTTCTAGTCCCGGTCAGGGCGCCGGATTCTGTCCCGGTTGCCCCTCTTCCAGGCCAGCCCTCTGCTGTGGCCCGGGAGTGCAGTGGAGGATGGCCCAGGTGCTTGGGCCCTGCACCCCATGGGAGACCAGGAAAAGCACCTGGCTCCTGGCTCCTGCCATCGGATCAGCGCGGTGCGCCGGCCGCAGCGCGCCGGCCGCGGCGGCCATTGGAGGGTGAACCAACGGCAAAAGGAAGACCTTTCTCTCTGTCTCTCTCTCTCACTGTCCACTCTGCCTGTCAAAAAAAAAAAAAAAAAAAAAAAAAAAAAACAAATGAAAAAAAAAAAACAAATTCCATATTTATATGTGTGTGTAAATGCATATATTATATGAGCATGTATATATACATAATTTCTTAAATTTAAAATATATATTTACATATATTTCTCATTCCTTAAAGAAAAAAAGATAAATTAGAGTTTTAGCTGAAGAATTTTCCAACTCGTTACTTATTAATTCTACCTGATGAAACATATCACACAGATATTGTGAATGAACAGAATATGCTGAAAGATTGCTACATCTTCACTGAAGGTTTTACCATCTTGAATTTATGGTTCCTTCTGTCTCTGTCATTGTATTTTACGTAAACCAATGAAGCGACGTCACCCGCACTAAGAAACAGATCTTAATACTTCTCTAGAAATAACTACCACAGCCTTAAAAATGGTTCATACTCTTTGACTAAAAATATGAATTATTAGTTTTCTATAGCTATCAGTTTTCTATCTGCTTCAAATTGTGTGGCTCAATATTCAAAATGTGAAAATCATCTTTTATAAAAAGTAAACAAATTTAAAACAGAAAGTGACAAAATAAAACATAACAAAAAGAGATAGGTTATATGAATTGAGGCACAATCTAATCAGCAAATATAATTTGGTGACTAAAAACCACATAAAATTGGCTACATTAGAAATCCCAAAATGCTAAAATTAAAGTATTCAGTTTATAAAATTTTGTATACTGTGTAGGCCCAACCATGTTTAAAATATGTATAGATTTAAAGATTGGAAGGATATCAACGAAAATCAATTGTCTCTATGTGGTAGAACTATAGAGACTTCTTTTCCTCTTTCTATTATTCCACACTTTCAAACATTTATTATAAGGGTGTACTTCTTGTGCAATGGCAAAATCTTCTAGATTTATTTTATTCTTAACCATCCTAGTAAATATCTGAATGTATCCAAGAGAAGACAGATATGAGCCCAGTAGTTAATAAGTTCCCAATCTTGTCACCCAAGTGAGTTATTCGCAGAAGATAGTGGAATTTCACACATTCAACACAGCAAAATGAAAGAAAAGAATCAACCAGTAATGGTGTCCATATCAATCATTTAGTCTGAAATACAATTAGCCTGTTGTCACCAGTTTAGGGGACAGTGATTTGTTTCAGAATCTACACTAAGCAGTAGTACTTGAGCAGGTCTTATTCAAAACAGAAGGACTGATAGTGGCCACTCTTGGGAAACCCAGCATCTGTCCACTGTAGACACTCAATGATTATCTCTTTACTGAGAAACTTCTCTAGATTCCCCTATGTTATGTTGTATCACCCCCCTACAATTGCAGGAAAACATTATTCAGTGGTCACCAACATCCAACTGCCAAGTGAAAAACAAGAGAGAAAGAGACTAGTCACTGTCTTCCATACAGTCTCTTCTGGAGTGTGTGTGGCCCCCTCACTTTTAGAACATTGAATGCGTTTCCTAAATTGCTGCCAATTATCTGGCCTCTACCACCTCCGATCCAATAAAAATTCCCTAAATCCCATACTGCTAATCTTTTATTTCCTTCCTCTGATCTAACTTGCTGACTTTTCCACTCATGAGCACTTAGTACCTGCTATATTTTTTGAGTTTATCTTTTCAGTCTAAGTATTTGTTATACACTTTGGCATGTTTGTTTTGCATCAAAAGTGTATATGCATGAGTGTGCATGTTTGTGTGTTTGTGTGTGTGCACACATGCTTATGTGTGTTTAAGTAGCTAATTATGACTTTGGAGTAATAAAGAGAAAATTTCCTTATTTTTGTCCCTTACTACTTCATGCACTAAAGGAAGAATGGGATTGAAAAAGGAAAATACATTTAGCATAGAATCAGTCTAGTGATGAGCATAGAAAGTATAATTAGGATTGGATACTGCAAGCACCGTGGCTCACTAGGCTAATCCTCTGCCTGAGGTGCTGGCACCTAGGGTTCTAGTCCCACTTGGGGCACCGGATTCTGTCCTGGTTGCTCCTCTTCCAGTCCAGCTCTATGCTGTGGCCCAGGAAGGCAGTGGAGGATGGCTCAAGTGCTTGGTTCCTGCACCTGCTTTGGAGACCAGGAGGAGGCAGCTGGCTCCTGGCTTGGGATCAGTGCAGCGCACCAACCTTGGTGGCCATTTGGGGGGTGAATCAACGGAAAAGGAAGACCTTTCTCTCTTTCTCTCTCTGTCTAACTCTGCCTGTCCAAAATAAATAAATAAATAAAGGATTGGATATTGTCACAGTGGGAAGCTCTGACTCCAGCTCCTCAATCTACTGAAACACACACACACACACACACACACAAATTTAACTTAAGACTTTGTTTAAATGTTAGTTTATTTAGGAAAGGGAAACTTTTAGCTATTTTCAGTTAGTGTGAGTGGACCACTGATTCTTCTTCCTAATCCATTTTGAGAGATGGGAAAAGCAAGAAAAACTATAAAGATGAAATCTGCCATTTTCATCTTTATTTATTTCATCTTTATTTATGACACGGGGAGCAAAAGCAAGGGGTGATGAAGGAAAATACCATCAAGTACACCTTTTGTTGTGCATTTCCACGTGTGTTCCCAACCTAGTTATGTGAAAATCTTCAATCAGCCAAACAAAAAAAAAGAGAGAGAGCTTTGTTGTCTGTGTATATCACAGGAGCTAAAGTGTCAGGAGATCATATCCTTTCCTTCTCTTTCTCCACAGCTGGAAACCTGAGACGTCCTTAACTAGAGTGATTGCAGAACACATGATTTCTTTACCCTCTTTGCTAACAAAACGTCTTGGAAGAAACTGGGACTCCACTTTGGCTCTGAGTCGCCAGTGAAGCAGGAAATGTTAAACTATTCTGGCCTCCTTCACAAAGGCTCTCAGTCTCCCTCAGAAAAAGAACCTCCGTTGGAAAAGACAGGGGATTAACAGGTGTGGCTTTAACTGTATGTCTTCTCCTTAGCTGACTCCTGAAAGTATCCCCATGGCTCTGCCTTTGGGAACTGGGGTAGACAAAGCCTAAATGAGCTGATGCAAGGATACAAAGCCACTTATGTTTGTCAGGAGCAAAGAGGAAACTGTGAGTCACATCGAAAAGATGGATGAAATATTTTAAGTTTTGCTTTTCCTGGAATTCTTACTAGAAAAAAGCCATTTTTAGTGTAGCAAATACTATTTTTCAAATATACATGTTTATATGTGCAAAATAAATTGGCTTTTCCAATTTATACATCTCAATCTGTTTCATTAAGGTTAAACAAAATTCCTCCTTGCAGATAAATTGCTACTCTTTCAGACTTAAGTCTAGACCACTTAAGCTGACATAACTAAATTTTGCAATATTCCTCTGCCTTTAGAGGTAAGAGTATATACTTCTATTAAACACTAGTTATAATAATAGTTCTATACTACCAAAAAAAGAGTTTATAAGAGAAAGCTCTTAACTCAGTGTCCCTCAAGTTTACCAAATTTACTGAATCTTATCCAAAGCATTATGTAAAGTAAGTGGCAGATAGGGGTTGGAGGGTGGAGGGAGAACAAAAACATAATTCCCATCTGCATTTCAGTTTATGGTACTTATTTCTACTGGCAGATGCACAACAGTGTGCTTGGGTATTTGAATGGATGTGCAGTAAATAGCTAAATGTGCAAGGCATCTCTTCAGGAAGTGTTTCTGTTAGTCTAGTGGATTATCAAACTATGGGTGACCAGGTTGGTGAACTTGATGTTAAGTATATACAAAAGAAATTAAGCTATCATGTATGAAACCAAGGCTATGGTTTACTCTTCAAGTCTATCTCCCACTTGGCTAAGGTGGGAACCATACATCTGAGAATCCTTCAGTCCTGAGGCTTCCCCAGTTGGGTGGAGGGAGTGGTGGTAGGGGCTCTCAGCAGTTTAAGTGGCCAGGAAAAACATGTGTCTAGGTTTGGCTGTTGTGAACATTTCTCCTGTATGAACTCCCTGAGCACATCTGTGACTTGTCCTTTTTGTCAGATTTGCACTCTGGCCAATAAGAGATTAATGTACCCATACAGAATAGCTATTAAGGAAGTGGAGTTGGAGTCAACAGGGAGATGATCAAGGAAGTAGAGTTGGAATCAACTGTGAGATAAAAAGAGGAAGATAGAACCCAAAAGAGCACCACTAGATAATTTGCTTCTTGGAGAAGTCCAATTTGATACAATAACTAGGTGAGTAAATGTCACCTGACTCATTCCACATTAACAAAGAATGGATCATATTATATAAATTGTAACAAGTGTACATGTTATTTTAATGTCTGCACCCCTCCCCGTCCAGTCTCATGGAGCTGTGAGCACTTTGCAGACAGACACAGTCTCCTCCTCTCTGTGTCTCATTGCCTGCCATAGCACTTGGAGAACAGCGGCCTTTAATAATTTTTTTGGATATCACAATCATGAAAAAAATTAAGGGAAAACTTGGCAAAGGAAGGTTTGACAATTAGATTTTGTCCACATGGCCAAAACCATCTAGAGGAGAAAGTACTCATTCAGTGCAATCCTTTCAGGTATTTGGAAAGGAATATTAAATAGTTAATCTCTTGTAGGAGTGACAGATAATCAAAAGATCTATATAATAATCACATTCTGCAAAATGTCAGGGCTGTCTTGGGAGCCAAGTCATAATCAGAGTTGTTTAAGCAAACGTAATATAATCAATTTGCATGATATTGTAGGCATATTAAATGAAAATTGAGTATTTAGGCTCTTTCCAATTTAAGAGTCAATTTTTGACTTCTACAATGGAATTGAATTATTGACTTGACTACTTAATGATAACCTGTTGAACACATCCCACCATGAGCATCACCATCCTTGCTCTGGTTGAGAATACTGAAAGTGTTATCACAGTTGAGAATAATCCTTGTTAGTTTTGTTTTCTAATGTGATTTTCCCAGTAAAAAGGAAATAAGGGCTCTAAGATATCTGAGCTTTGTTTTAAGGACAGGGATACTTTTAATAATTTGTAAACTGACATTATAGCACCGATCAGATTTTTATAGATTTGGTAAATTTGCATCCTGTAAGGATTTAATAATAACCAGGAATTAGGTCAATGTTGTTTTAAGATATGACAGTCAAAATATTTGGAGCTGGGCATTTTTCTCATTTCTCTGCTTCTAAACATGTTCTGTCTCCCCGATTTTTTCCCTGATGCAAAATTGACCATTCTAAAATATAAAACTAAACACACCAGCACACCCCACTCTGAGCCCTTCCAATGGCATCCAAATGCCTTAAAATGAAAGCTTAAATGGTCTTGAATGATCTTCACCTTGCCCACCTCTTCACCTCAAACCTTAATACTCCCTGCCTTGTTCAATAATCAGACAGTTTAACAATTTACAGTCCCCTATTGTAACATGTGTTCTATCACTCCCAACACGTTAGATCAGTGATTCTCCACAGGGAACAATTTTACTTACTAGGGGGCACTTGTCAATGTCTAGAAACATCTTTGAGCATCAAAACTCAGAAAATGCTATTGGCATCTAGTAAGTGGAGGCTAGGATGCTGATAAACATCATACAATGCTTAGGGCAATCCCTCACATTAAGAATTAACCAACCCTAGGGAAAGTGTTTGATAAAACAGTTAATATGCTTCCATTTCATACTGAAGTGGGTTTGAGTCTCAGTTCCACTCCCAATTTATGCACCCTGGAAAGCATCCAGGGATAGCTGAAAAGATTGGATCGTATGTGCCAGAGATGGATTGAGGTCCTGGCTCCTGGCTCCCATCTGGCTCAGCCCCGGTTGATGTGGGCTTTTGGTGGAGTAAACCAGTGGATGGAAGCTACCTCTCTCTCTCAAATAAATAAAATATAATTTTCTAAAATGAATTAATCTTCTCCCATATCTGTAGTACTGTTGTAGAGGAACTCTGCTTCAAATAAAGGAGTGACAGCAATCCATATGCAGTGAATCTTGGAGGAAATCCTTTTAAGACAATGCTCTGAAACAGAATTGGCAAACTAAGGTCCCAGGACCAAAGCTGGCCCAATGCTTATTTTTGTTAAAAAGAAAAAAATTGTTTGCTGGAACATCATGCTCACTCACTTATGTCTTACCATTTTGTATATGGTTGGTATTATAGCAGAGATAAGTAGCTCCCAAAGAGACCATCTAGCCACAGACCCTCACATAAGTTCTACATGGATCTTCACAGGAAACACTACTCAACCTTGCTATAAATTGTTCCTACTATTCCCCAATACTAAAATGGCAGAAAATGTATGCAATTACAACTTATTCAAGGAAAAGAAAGTAATTTTCCAAGTTAGCACACTAGTTTTGTCTTAGAATAGAGACCATAGCTAGAGCAGAGCTTGGAAATTGTTTTCTGAGTGTCCATTTTATCTACTGGGAGAAGAATTTCTTGTAATTAGTAATGAGCTTTGCTAACAAGTTAGTAACAAAGGTCTGGGGCTTGGCAGGAGCAGGAGGAGATGGAGGTAGGAAGAGGGAAGTAAGCATGGCCATCAGACCTGATGGTTTCCTTCCTAGAATGCACTCTGCTTAGCATCTTCCTAACACAGCCCAGCATGCCTTTTGAGGACAGCAGATCTTGTCACTCCTCATCTACAGGCACTTGCTAAAATTTGAATTGAGATACAGTAAGGAGCACTGAGGCAAATGGCTATCATGAGTAAAATCACAAATCAATCAAGCTCTTGGCAGCCTCACTTGAGCTCCTCCAAAACATGAAGTTATTTTGTTCTGGAATCTTCCTCTAACATTAGTACATTGCTAATAACATGAGAACTATGAATAGGGTACAATAAATAAATGATCTTGGAAATGTCAGTTAGGGTTTCCCTGCATGATTGTTCCTGGCAAATGCAGAAGCTGAGCAACACAGGTCTCTTTCATATATACAGAATGCTAGTTCAGTATATATGTTCTTTTAAATGATAAAAATCAATGCACTGTGCTTATGGTGAAGGAAATATGTTCCTTTTAACCACTGGACACATCCCCATGCAGACACATACTACACAGTGCTTCCTACCTCTTGGGAGAGTCCTACTTTGTGTGGCTTCCCAGGAAGTATAGAAAGGGAGAGGACCCTCTGTGGCTGCTTGAATGAGACATTTTTCCCTTGGGGACAGAGGAAAGGAGGATTCAGGCCTGTAACTGACACACTCACAAATCAAGCAAATAAAATTATCTTGCCAGATCTCTCTGAGAAATCATGTGGCCAAGCAGCCATAGAATGAAAGGTTGTAAAATAAAATAGAGGCTGTCCTCAGGGCAAGTCCCAATATTAGCAGGGTGATCTGTAAGGACATCACAAACCTAAACATAAACCTAAACTTAGAGCAAGTTATTTAAAAAGTGTTTTTCCTGGAAGGTATCACTCTGAAAACAGGAGTAAAACTTGGACAGCAAAAAGGCTGGGTAACAAAGCCTGGATTCCGAGAGCAGTCCCGGGATCCTAAACAGGAGCTTTCCTAGGGACTAAAAACAGCAAAGCTGTTGTCAAATAATAACAGAAAGTAGATATACTGTAACAATGAAAAAATTTAATTAGTAGTTTAAAATATTAAGAGATTTTCTAAAGTGAATTCTGTGAAATTTCCAAACATCTCAGGCCAAGTTCTGCCAGAGAACAGAAAAAATAGAACACTCCCCAGAACATTCCACAAGGCACATATAATGCTGATGCCAAAACCAGAAAAGGACAGTTGAAAAAAAATTACGAACAAATTTCACTTGGAAAAAAAATCACTCAGATATGCAGATGCAAAAGTCCCAAACTAAATATTCATATCCAAACTCAGCTGATTAAAATATCTACATTTATAAAACATTGTGACTAGGTTGGGATTGTCCCAGGAATTCAAGGGTGGTTTAATAGTCTATAAATGTCTTTTACAACATTACCAGATTAATAGAGAAAAACCGTATGATCTCAACTTTGTGGAAAAAGAAACACTTGATAAAATTCAACACCAGTTCATAATATGAGATTTTGCTTGTTTGTTTTTAAGTATTTTTCTCAAATTGGAATGAACAGTTCTGGGTCAGATAGGCACACACAGAAATTTCAAGCATTCTCTAACCCAATTAAAGGCAAATAGGAACTGACAGGCGGGGGCTTAGGGCTTAATCACAATCAGGTAGGTTGTAAGGCCTGGCCAGCTATGTGTGAGGCTGTCTGTATCATCACATGGGGCAATGGAGGAAACAGTACAAAGCAATAGTTAACCTGGACAGTGCTGCCACAAGGGTTTATAGACAATGCCGCACCAAATTGGGTGGGTCCTCATACAAACTTACATGACCTATATTTTCAGGGGGTGGGTAGACAATCTAGTATGGTGATGAGTTATTCATTTATCCCTTCACCTGAGACTCTGGTCTTGGGCATTCAACTAACAGCCTAACTTTCTAACAAAATGTGGCTACCGAGTCTCCAAGAACAAGCACAACTAGTTGGCCAGGAAGTAAACTAGTTAGGGATCATCATCACCTCTGGGGAACAGAGACTGGCCCCAGAAAGGATACTAGCCATGTAGCAAATTTCTACTCCTGTCATCTTAAGACAGCTTTTGGTATTTCTTGGACTAATAGGTCATGAATCCCTAGGTGAAGTGAAATAGCAAAGCTCTTAAAGTAGGCTCTCAAGTGCAAGACAGAACAGGGCCACTTCCCTTGGGAAAGAATAAAACACAGACTTTACTCAGTTGCAGGCTGTTATGACTAAGGTCCCTTCTGGGGGGTTACTAAACCCAGTTCTTCAAAACAGGCAGGCAGTTAGACATGCTAAACTACTGCCCAATAAGGTGTCTGTGCCATGTTTCAAGAATGTTTTAGGGTCGATCAAACTAGATACATACAAAAACACAGTTGCCATTTCTCGGTTGAGGCCAGACATCTCCAGGACCAGGCTGAACAGGATTGGAATTTTTGACCCATCACTGGGTCATGGACATTCTGCTTGTTGTCTCTCCTTGGCCCTATAGCCATACTCTTAGTGTGTCTCATGTGTCTTTTAGGCACTCATTCATTTTGTCTCTAGCAGAATAAAAGCCACCTACGTCCAGATGGTTGTGAGGCAGGGCTTCTAGCTTATCCTGTTGGATGATATGACCAGATTTCCATACCACATAAGACAATCTCTTCCAAGGCTACCCTCAAACACCATAGTACAGACTGCAAGAGAATATTCACAACCAGGTCTATACCCACATGCCAGCTTAAAGAAGTGGAGGGCCCATACCCTTATTCATAAAAACTCCAGTCTGAATGTAGACTGGGCTCTTAACTCTCTCCAGAGATGTGTACCTAATCTATCAGGTGTATTTCCCTTCATGAAATGTTGTTTCATATTCACCCCTCCTCCTCCAAAAAAAAAAAAATAAAGGAAATTGACACATTAATAATGTGACTATGAAGAACACTGGGGAAGGGAAGGAGCTACCCTGTAAATGGTGCTGAGAGAATTTTCTCTATGGAAAAAAAATGAAACTGGACTCTTACCTCACACTATACATAAAAGTCAATCTTAGATGGATTACGGACTCATTGTAAATAGCAAAATTTTGAGATCTTAGAAGAAATCATGATAGAATATCTTTATAACTTCACAGTAAAAGAGTTCATCTCAACATATAAAAAGCAATAACTAGGAAAAAGAAGAAATCAATAAAGTCGCCTCTGGTTAGAATTATGAACTTCCAGGGGCTGGCACTGTGGCGCAGTGGGTTAATGCCCTGGCCTGAATAACTGGCATCCTATATGGGTGCCGGTTCGAGACCCAGATGCTCCACTTGTGATCCAGCTCCCTGCTATGGCCTGGGAAAGCAGTAGAAGATGGCCCAAGTCCTTGGGCTCCTGTATCCGCTTGGGAGACCTGGGAGAAGCCCCTGGCATCTGGCTTCGGATCGGTGTAGTTCTGGCCGTTGTGACCAATTAGGGAGTGAACCAGTGGATGGAAGACCTCTCTCTCTCTCTCTCTCTCTCTCTCTCTCTCTCTGTGTGTGTGTGTGTGTAAATCTGTCAAATAAATATAAATTTTTAGAAAAAAATTATGGGCCAGCACCATGGCTCAATAGACTAATCCTCCACCTGCGGCACCGGCACACCAGGTTCTAGTCCCTGTCGGGCACCAGATTCTGTCCCAGTTGCCCCTCTTCCAGGCCAGCTCTCTGCTATGGCCCAGGAGTGCAGTGGAGGATGGCCCAAGTCCTTGGGCCCTGCACCCCATGGGAGACCAGGATAAGCACCTGGCTCCTGGCTTTGGATCAGCGTGGTGCACCAGCCGCAGCGAGATGACCGCAGTGGCCATTGGAGGGTGAACCAACGGCAAAGGAAGACCTTTCTCTCTGTCTCTCTCTCTCACTGTCCACTCTGCCTGTCAAAAAAAAAAAAAAAAGAAAAGAAAGAATTATGACCTTCTAGTCATCAATAGATTTAATAAACAAAAAAGACAAATCACAAACTAGAATTTAACTTCATCAGATTTAACTTCAATGCATATAATTGATGAACACTTACAAATCTATAAAGAAAGCAAAACATTAAAAACAGACTTGAATAGTTATTTCAAAGAGGAGAATGGAGAAATTGACAATAGATATATGATAAATGCCAAACCTCTTTGGTATTTTCATGGTTATTAATAAAATGCTATTTTACATCATTAGATTAGTAAAAATTATGACACTTGACAGAAGTATTGGCAAGTATGTGAATCAAAAGCAACAATTACAATTGTACTAATAGATATATAAATGGCATGATTACTTTGAAAAATAATTAGGTATTATCTTATAAAGTTGAATATTAGCATATGTTATGACCTAAATTCCACATACCCAGAGGAATATATCAGAATGTTCATGATAGCTAAATTCATTTAAAAAATGATAACAGATCTGGGGATCATGATGGCAAAGTAGGTAGGGAGTTTACAGCTCTAGTCTATGAAAAGATAGTTTTAAAAAAAATGGAAAGGGTGTAGTCTCAGGGAAGAGTTAGGGAGAAAATGGAGGGGAAATTCCATAAAAATTAGAAGTATACCACACACCTACATGAAGGGCATAGATGCACAAACTCAGGACCTAGCATCCAAGAGCTTCAACACCATCTTTGGAGAGTGAGGTGAGACTTCAAAATTAGATTATGAATATGAAAAGACTAAAGAAATACCAGAAATGAAATTCAAAAAATTAATCATAGGGTAACTTAGAAGTAATCAGAAGCAAATGCATGCACTAATGGAATCTGTACATGACCTGAAAGAAAATTTCTCCCATAAAATTGAGATCTTAAAGAGAAAGTAAAATGAAATCTTGGAAATGAAGAATTCAACAGAACAAATAAAAAATGCAGTGGAGAGCCTTAATAACAGAATCAGTGAAGCAGAAGAAAGAATATCCAAATTAGAAGACAAATCACAGGAACTTATACAGTTAGACAAAAAACAACAAGAAGGAATTAGAAAAATAAAAAAAACACTGCTGGGACTCTTCAGGATACTATCAAATGACCCCCACATACAGATAATAGGAGAACCTGAAGGTATGAAAAGAGAAATTATTAGAAGCCCTTTTTAGTGAAATAATAACAAACCTCCTAATTTGGAGAAAGAAAGGGACATTCAAGTTCAGGAAGCACATAGAACTCCTAATAGACATGACCAGAAAGACCTTCACCACAACATATTACAATCAAACTCTCCAAAGTAAAACATAAAGAAAGGATTCTAAAATGTGCATGAGAAAAATACCAGATTATTTTCAGACAATCTCCAATTAGACTCACAGCACATTTCTTATCAGAAACCTTATAGGCTAGGAGAGAACAGCAAGGCATATTTCAAGTCATAAGAAATAAAACCTCTCAACCCAGAATACTATATGCTGCAAAGCTCTCATTTATGAATGGAGGTGAAATAAAGACCTTACACAAACCAAGATTAAAAGAATGACACCAACTGCTCAGCCTTGCAAAAGATGCTTAAGGATGTGCCACACACAGAAACAGAGAAACATGGTCATCATTATGAAGGAAGGTAAAGGAAGAAAATTTCCCAGTAAAAGTACAAAGAAAATTCAAAGTAAAAATGGAAATATTTGGAAAAATGGTAGAGCAAAGTCGTTACTTAATAATAGTCACTTTAAATGTAAATGGACACAACTCCTCAATTAAAAAAAAAACAGAATAGCTAAATAAATTAAAAAACAAAACCAATCTATTCACTGCCTACAAGAAATACATCTCACAAACAAAGATACATGCAGACTGAAAGTGAATGGAAGGGCCAGTGCTGCGGCTCAATAGGTTAATCCTCCACCTGTGGCTCCAGCACCCCAGGTTCTAGTCCTGGTCGGGGCGCCGGATTCTCTCCCAGTTGCTCCTCTTCCAGTCTAGCTCTCTGCTGTGGCCCGGGAGTGCAGTGGAGGATGGCCCAAGTCCTTGGGCCCTGTACCTGCATGGGAGACCAGAAGAAGCACCTGGCTTCTAGCTTTGGATCAGCACGGTGCACCGGCTGCAGCACGCCAGCCGCAGCAGCCATTGAGGGGTGAACTAACAGAAAAGGAAGACCTTTCTCTCTGTCTCTCTCTCTCTCACTGTCCACTCTGCCTGTCAAAAAAAAAAAAAAAAGTGAATGGATGGAAAAAGATATTCTATGCTAAGAAAAAAAAAGAAAAAACAAAGAGCTGATGTAACCATCCTAATAAGAGATAAGATAGACTTTAACACAAAATCTGGTAAAAGTTACAAAAAGTGCACTATGTATTGCTTACAGGATCAATTCGACAGGAAAATGTGACTGTAATAAACATATATGCACCCAATTATACGGTGCCTGGCTATTTAAAAGAAATGTTAATGGATCTAATGGGAGACAAAGACTCCAAGACAGCAGTGGGGGACTTTAGTACCTCACTTTCAGCAATGGACACATCAACCAGACAAAAAATCAGCAGGAAACAACAGAATTAATAAGCAATATAGACCAAATGGATCCAACAGATATCTACAGAATATTTCATCCTAAAGTTGCAGAATACATATTCTTCTCAGCAGTGCATGGAACTTTCTCTAGGAATGATCACATGCTAGGCCTTCGAGCAAGTCTCAGCAAATTAAAAAAAATCATATCATACATCTTCTTGGACCACAATGGAATGAATCTGGAAATCAACAACTCAGGAATCTCTAGAACATAAGCAAACACATGGAGACTGAACCACATGCTCCTGAGTGAATAGTAGGTCACTAAAAAAAATCAAAAGAGAAATGAAAAAATTTCTGTAAAAAAGGAAAATGACAATATAACATATCAAAACATATGGGATACAGCAAAAGCAGTGTTGAGGAAATTTTATAACAATTGGAACCTATATAAAGAAATTGGAAAGCCACCAAATAAATGAGCTATCAATGCATCTCAACAAACTAGAAAAACAAGAGCAAACCAAACTCAAGTCTAGCAGGAGAAAAGAAATAATTAAAAAAAGAGATGAAATAAATAAAAACCAAAATATAATACAAAAGGTCATTTTAATGCTATAACGAGTACTCAAACAATATATTTCACTTTGTGTTTCTATGGGGGTGCAAACTGTTGAAATCTTTACTTAATGCATACTAAACTGATCTTCTGTAAAAAAAAAAAAAAAAAAAAAAAAAAAGAAGAAATTATCAATTCCCAACTTGACTCTCACTGGGATTAAACATGACAATAGGTCTGATCTGATTTCATCATCATTTAAAAAAATCATCTATTATTTTTCATTTTATGTTTCTGTGTGGGAGCAAACTGTTGAAATCCTTACTTAATGTATACTAAGCTGATCTTCTGTATATTAAGATAATCGAAAATGAATCTTGATGTGAATGGAAGGGGAGAGGGAGTGGGAAAGGGGAGGGTAGTGGGTGGGAGGGACGGTATGGGGGGGAAGCCATTGTAATCCATAAGTCGTACTTTGGAAATTTATATTCATTAAATAAAAGTTAAAAAAAAGACAAAAAAAAAACTCAGCAAAATGAAATACAGGTCTTTTGAAAAAATAAACAAAATTGAAACACTACTGGTAAACTTACCAACAAAAGGATAGAGAAGACCCAAATTAATAAAACTAAAGCTGGAAAAGGAAATGCAGCAACAGGAACCACAAAAATAAAAAGAACAGTCAAAAATTACTAAAGAGCTGTACACCAACAAAATGGGAAACAGCCAGATCCGAATGCCTTTAGGGCTGATTCTGAGGCCAGAGTGCTATTTAGGACATCTGCCATTCTATGAGTCTGCTGAGTATCTCACTTCCCATGTTGGATCACTCTCCCCTTTGTTTATTCTATCGGTTAGTGTTAGCAGGTACTAGACTTGTTTATGTGCTCCCTTTGACTCTTAGTCCTTTCATTATGATCAATTGTGAACTGAAATTGATCACTTGGACTAGTGAGATGGCATTGGTACATGCCACCTTGATGGGATTGAATTGGAATCCCCTGGTATGTTTCTAACTCTACCATTTGGGGCAAGTCAGCTTGAGCATGTCCCAAATTATACATCTCTTCCCTCTCTTATTCCCACTCTTATGTTTAACAGGGATCACATTTCAGTTAATTTTTAACACTTAAGAATAACTGTGTATTAATTACAGAATTAAACCAGTCATATTAAGTAGAACAGACAAAAAAACTACTAAGAGGGATAATGTATTAAGTTGTTCATTAACAGTCAGGGCTATGCTGATCAAGTCACCGATTCCCATAGTGTCCATTTCACTTCAACAGGTTTCCTTTTTGGTGTTCAGTCAGTTGTCACCGATCAGGGAGAACATATGGTATTTGTCCCTTTAGGACTGGCTTATTTCACTCAGCATGATGTGTTCCAGATTCCTCCATTTTGTTGCAAATGAC
Source organism: Oryctolagus cuniculus (assembly GCF_964237555.1). NCBI lineage: Eukaryota > Metazoa > Chordata > Mammalia > Lagomorpha > Leporidae > Oryctolagus > Oryctolagus cuniculus. The sequence goes on from NC_091435.1 coordinate 55,637,320, forward strand.
TGGATTTCGTTGTTTCTTACTGCAGTATAGTATTCTAAAGAGTACATATCCCATAATTTCTTTATCCAGTCTATCGTTGATGGGCATTTAGGTTGGTTCCAGGTCTTAGCTATTGTGAATTGAGCTGCAATAAACATTAGGGTGCAGACCTCTTTTTTGTTTGCCAATTTAAATTCCTTTGGGTAAATTCCAAGGAGTGGGATGGCTGGGTCGAACGGTAGGGTTATCTTCAGGTTTCTGAGGAATCTCCAGACTGACTTCCATAGTGGCTTGACCAGTTTGCATTCTCACCAACAGTGGGTTAGTGTCCCTTTTTCCCCACATCCTCGCCAGCATCTGTTGTTGGTAGATTTCTGCATGTGAGCCATTCTAACCAGGGTGAGGTGAAACCTCATTGTGGTTTTGATTTGCATTTCCCTGATTGCTAGCGACCTTGAACATTTTTTCATGTGCCTGTTGGCCATTTGGATTTCCTCTTTTGAAAAATGTCTATTGAGGTCCTTGGCCCATCTCCTAATTGGGTTGTTGGTTTTGTTTTTGTGGAGTTTCTTGATCTCTTTGTAGATTTTGGTTATTAGCCCTTTATCTGTTGCATAGTTTGCAAATGTTTTTTCCCATTCTGTCGGTTGTCTCTTCACTCTCCTGACTGTTTCTTTTGCAGTACAGAAACTTCTCAATTTGATGCAATCCCAATAGTTGATTTTGGCTTTGACTGCCTGTGCCTCCCGGGTCTTTTCCAGAAATTCTTTGCCTGTGCCAATATCTTGAAGGGTATCTCCAATGTTCTCTAGTAACTTGATGCTGTCAGGTCGTTGATTTAGGTCTTTAATCCATGTTGAGTGGATTTTTGTGTAAGGTGTAAGGTAGGGGTCTTGCTTCATGCTTCTGCACATGGAAATCCAGTTTTCCCAGCACCATTTATTGAATAGACTGTCCTTGCTCCAGGAATTAGTTTTAGATCCTTGATCAAATATAAGTTGGCTGTGGATGTTTGGGTTGATTTCTGGTGTTTCAATTCTGTTCCATTGGTCTATCCGTCTGTTTCTGTACCAGTACCATGCTGTTTTGATTACAACTGCCCTGTAGTATGTCCTGAAATCTGGTATTGTGATGCCTCCAGCTTTGTTTTTGTTGTACAAGATTGCTTTAGCTATTCGAGGTCTATTGTGCCTCCATATAAATTTCAGCACCATTTTTTCCAGATCTGAGAAGAAGGTCTTCGGTATCTTGATTGGTATTGCATTGAATCTATAAATTGCTTTTGGGAGAATGGACATTTTGATGATATTGATTCTTCCAATCCATGAGCATGGAAGATTTTTCCATTTCTTGGTATCCTCTTCTATTTCTTTCTTTAAGGTTTTGTAATTTTCATCGTAGAGATCTTGAACGTCCTTGGTTAAGTTTATTCCAAGGTATTTGATTGTTTTTGTAGCTATTGTGAATGGGATTGATCTTAGAAGTTCTTCCTCAGCCATGGCATTGCCTGTGTATACAAAGGCTGTTGATTTTTGTGCATTGATTTTATACCCTGCTACCTTGCCAAACTCTTCTATGAGTTCCAATAGTCTCTTAGTAGAGTTCTTTGGATCCCCTAAATAAAGAATCATGTCATCTGCAAAGAGGGATAGTTTGAGTTCTTCCTTCCCAATTTGTATCCCTTTAATTTCTTTTTCTTGCCTAATAGCTCTGGCTAGAACCTCCAGAACTATATTGAATAGCAGTGGTGAGAGTGGACATCCCTGTCTGGTACCAGATCTCAGTGGAAATGCTTCCAACTTTTCCCCATTCAATAGGATGTTGGCTGTGGGTTTTTCATAGATTGCTTTGATTGTATTGAGAAATGTTCCTTCCAAACCCAGTTTGCTTAGAGTTTTCATCATGAACGGGTGTTGTATTTTATCAAATGCTTTCTCGGCATCTATTGAGATAATCATATGGTTTTTCTTCTGCAGTCTGTTAATGTGGTGTATCACATTGATTGTCTTGCCCACATTAAACCATCCCTGCATACCAGGGATAAATCCCACTTGGTCTGGGTGGATGATCTTTCTGATGTGTTGTTGCATTCTATTGGCGAGAATTTTATTGAGGATTTTTGCGTCTATGTTCATCAGGGATATTGGTCTGTAATTCTCTTTCAGTGCTGCATCTTTTTCCGGCTTAGGAATTAAGGTGATGCTGGCTTCATAGAAAGAATTTGGGAGGATTCCCTCTTCTTCGATTGTTCTGAATAGTTTGAGAAGAATTGGAGTCAGTTCTTCTTTAAATGTCTGGTAGAATTCTGCAGTGAATCCATCTGGTCCTGGGCTTTTCTTTGTTGGGAGGGCCTTTATTACTGTTTCAATTTCTGTCTCAGTTATGGGTCTGTTTAGGTTTTCGATGTCTTCCTGGTTTAATTTAGGTAGGTTGCATGTGTCCAGGAATCTATCCATTTCTGATAGGTTTCCCTGTTTGCTGGCATACAAGTCCTTGTAGTAATTTCTGATGATTCTTTTTATTTCTGTGGTGTCTGTTGTTACATTTCCTTTTTCATCTCTGATTTTATTGATTTGGGTCTTTTCTTTTTTTAGTTAGTTGGGCCAATGGGGTGTCAATTTTGTTTATTTTTTCAAAAAACCAGCTCCTCGTTTGGCTGATTTTTTGGAATGTTTTTCTTGATTCAATCTTGTTGATTTCTTCTCTGATTTTAATTATTTCTCTTCTACTAGATTTGGGTCTGGTTTGCTGTAGGTTTTCTAGATCCTTGAGGTGAATTGAAAGCTCATCTATTTGGTGCCTTTCCAATTTCTTGATATAGGCACCTATTGATATAAACTTTCCTCTTAACACTGCTTTTGCTGCGTCCCATAAGTTTTGGTATGTTGTGCTGTTATCCTCATTTACTTCCAGAAAATTTTTGATTTCTCTTTTGATTTCTTCTATGACCCATTCTTCATTCAGAAGCATGTTTTTCAATCTCCATGTATTTGCATATGCTCAAGGGATTCCTGAGTTGCTAATTTCCAACTTCATTCCTTTATGGTCTGAGAAGCTGCATGGTATGATTCTAATTGTTTTGAATTAGCTGAGACTTGCTTTATGGCCTAGTATGTGGTCAATCCTAGAGAAGGTTCCATGTACTGCTGAGAAGAATGTAAAATCTTTAGCTGTAGGATTGAAAGTTCTGTAGATATCTGTTAGATCCATTGGGCTATAGTGTCATTTAAATCTACCGTATCCTTGTTGATCTTCTGTCCTATTGATCTGTCTATTTCTGAGAGTGGAGTATTGAAGTCCCCCAGTACTATTGTATTGGGGTCTAAGTCTCCCTTTAAGTCCGTTAACAAATCTTTTAGATAAACCGGTGCCCTGTAGTTAGGTGCATATACATTGATAATTGTTATATCTTCTTGTTGTATTGATCCCTTAATCATTATATAGTGTCCCTCTTTGTCTCTCTTAACAGTTTTTGTGGTAAAGTTTATGTTGTCCGATATTAAGATCGCTATGCCTGCTCTTTTTTCATTTCTGTTGGCATGGTATATCTTTTTCCAGCCTTTCACTTTCAGTCTGTATGGATCTTTGTTGGAAAGATGTGTTTCTTGTAAGCAGCAAATAGATGGGTTTTGTTCCTTAACCCAATCAGCCAATCGGTGTCTTTTAACTGGACAGTTCAGGCCATTCACGTTCAATGTGACTAATGATAAGTGGTAACTTTGCCCTGCCATTTGCCAAAGATAAGTTCTAATATATGCTTTGAATTCCCTGTGATCTTTGGCTGTGAGGTTTCCTTCCTTGGTTTCCTTCCTTTACCTTCTTTCATATTGATGACCATATTTCTGTGTTTCTGTGTGTAACACATTTTAAGCATCTTTTGCAGGGCTGGACGAGTGGCAGCAAATTCTTTCAATTTCTGTTTGCTATGAAAAGTCTTTATTTCACCTTCATTCACAAATGAGAGCTTTGCAGGATATAATATTCTGGGCTGGCAGTTGTTCTCTCTTAGTACCTGGCTATATCTCGCCATTCCCTCCTAGCTTGTAGAGTTTCTGATGAGAAGTCAGCTGTGAGTCTGATTGAAGATCCTCTGAGAGTAATCCGATGTTTCTCTCTTGCACATTTTAGGATCTTTTCTTTATGTTTCACTGTGGAGAGTTTAATTACAATGTGTCATGGTGAGGATCTCTTTTGGTCGTGTTTATTAGGGGTTCTGTGAGCTTCCTGTACTAGGATTTCTCTGTCCTTCTCCAAACCTGGGAAATTTTCTGCTAATATCTCACTAAAAAGGCCTTCTAATCCTTTCTCCCTTTCCATGCCTTCAGGAACTCCTAGAACCCGAATGTTGGGTTTGTTAATAGTATCCTGAAGATTCCCGACAATATGTTTTAGATTTCTAATTTCCTCTTCTTTTCTTTGGTCTGACTGTATCCTTTCCTGTTCTCTGTGTTCTAAGTCTGATATTTTCTCTTCTGCTTCTCCCATTCTGTTTGTAAGGCTCTCTATTGTGTTTTTCATTTGATCTATTGAATTCTTCACTTCAGTCACTATCACAGTTTCCTGATGTACTAGTTGTTTCGTTTCATTTTGATTCCTCCTTAATATTTCATTTTCACGAGAGAGATTTTCTATCTTGTCCATTAAGGATTTCTGTAGTTCAAGAATTTGTTTTTGAGAACTTCTTAATGTTCTTATCAATTTTTGAGATCTGCTTCTTGCATTTCTTCTATCTCATCATCTTCATAATCTTTTTTTTTTTTTTTTTGACAGGCAGAGTGGATAGTGAGAGAGAGAGACAGAGAGAAAGGTCTTCCTTTGCCATTGGTTCATCCTCCAATGGCCACCGCGGCCGGTGCGCTGCGGCCGGCGCACCGTGCTGATCCGATGGCAGGAGCCAGGAGCCAGGTGCTTTTCCTGGTCTCCCATGGGGTGCAGGGCCCAAGCACCTGGGCCATCCTCCACTGCACTCCCTCGCCACAGCAGAGAGCTGGCATGGAAAAGGGGCAACCGGGACAGAATCCAGCGCCCCAACCGGGACTAGAACCCAGTGTGCCGGCGCCGCAAGGCGGAGGATTAGCCTAGTGAGCTGCGGCGCCGGCCCATCTTCATAATCTTGAATTGGGGTGTCTTTTTCATTTGAGGGCGTCATGGTGACTTCCTTGCTTTTATTACCTCGGTTTTTGCGTTTGTTATTTGGCATATTGGAGATATTTGGTTTCTTCACCGTGGTGCTTTTTCTTGTTATACTATGACTCTAGATTAAGTGGACTATCTGTTTTTGATGGAGCCTTAGGGCTTGAGATGGGTGTGGCCTGAGAGCTCTGTTTGGTGTGCCCAATGTGACACTCCCAGGTTAGGCATGGTAAACCTCTATCTCTCTCTTTCTTTCTTTTTTTTTTTTTTTGATTCAAAAGGGAAGTAATTCTGCACAGCTGAATGAAGTTGGAGGTAGTTAGCAGGCAAATGATATACCCACAGGAGCCAGAGATCGGAAGCTCTTTCCCAAGGACCACACAGGGAATCTGTTCGGCCCTTAGAGTGGGCTCAAAGTCTCCTTCAGTGTCCCACTGGGTTGCCAAAGTTACGGAATTGTAGCGTCTCTGGAGAGTGCTCACGTGAATTCCGTGAGTTCTCTCCCCCACCGTCTCTTTTTTCACAGTCTCAGTTCAGTAGCACCACAAATTTACTAGGTCCTAATCTCCTGTTAATTCGCCCCACCCAGAGTCAGGTTTTTCTGCTAGGCTCAGTGCCAGTGCAGACCTGAGGTCGCTCTGCTTATGACGTATGTCCAAGATGGCGCCTGCTCTTTGTCTTGCTCGCCCTTGAGAGGTGAGCAGAGAGAGAGAAACCCGTGTCCGTACCAGTCACCTTTTTTTTTTTTCTCTCTCTCTCTCTCTTCCAGTTAGCCTGGTGAACCTCCCCCCCACCCCAGGGGTCGTTCCCTCTAGTCTCCTCTCTCCGCTTGCCTGCCGGTGTCTCGGGCTATTGAGGTTCGGCTCACCTCGCGTTCCAGCGCTGGTGTGTTGAGTCTGCCGCTGGTGTCCCGAACTGTGGGCTCCCACGCTCTCCACGCAGTTCGCTGTGTATCACGCGTTCTGGAAGAGTTTCTTCTGCTGTTTCCTCCCCTACTCTTCCTTGAACCTACAGTATCTCCACTTTTATTAAACTATCTCTCCCCAGACTATCAGTGTGCGCCCTTCCTATTCCGCCATCTTGCCTCCCTCCATCCATTAATTGAACTTTCAAGATCGGACATTGTCCTGGGTGATTTAGTGAGCAAATGGTGAGTGAACCTGAATGCCTAGGACATTACTGTATACTATATACTATTGTAGACTTTATAAATACTTTATATTTAGGCAACATTAAATTTATAAAATGTTTTCTTTATTTTTTTGAATAACAAACTTAGCTTACTATAACTTTTTAACTTTATAAACCTTTTAGTTTTTTAACTTCTTAAACTAAGACACAGGGGTTGGCATTTTGGTGTAGTCAGTAAAGCTGCTGCCTGGGTTGCTGGCATCTCATACAGGTGCTGGTTTGGGGTCCTGGCTGCTCCACCTCTGTTTTTTTTTTTTTTTTTGACAGGCAGAGAGAGAGAGAGAGAGAGAGAGAGAGAAAGCTCTTCCTTTTCCATTGGTTTACCCCCCAAATGGATGCTACCAGGTACTTCCTCCTGGTCTCCCATGCGGGTGCAGGGCCCAAGCACTTGAGCCATCCTCCACTGCCTTCCTGGGCCACAGCAGGGAGCTGACTGGAATAGGAGCAACTGGGACAGAATCCAGCACCCCCACCAGGACTAGAACCTGGGGTGCCGCAGCTGCAGGCAGAGGATTAGCCAAGTGAGCTGCGGCGCTGGCCCTGGGCTGCTCCACTTCTGATCCAGCTCCCTGCTAATGTGCCTGTGAAAAGCAGCAGTAGATGGTTACCACTCACAAGGATCCTGACTCCTGGCTCCAGTTTTGCCCAGAGCTGGCTGCTGTGGCCATATGGCCATTTGGGAACTGAACCAGAGGATGGACGATATCCCTCATATATGTATACCTCTCTCACTCTAACTCTGACTTTCAAAGTAAATAAACAGATATTTTAAAAAAAAAGGAAAGAAAGGCAGACACAAATTTACACATTAGTCTAACCCTACACAGGGCCAATATCATCAATATCACCATCTTCCACCTCCACATGTTGTCCCACTAGAAGGTCTTCAGGAGCAGTAACAGGTGTAGAGCTGCCATCTTCTATGATGACAAGGCCTTCTTATGAACACTGCTTGAAGGACCTGCTTGGGGAACTGTCACTTTTCAGAAATATGTACACGGTGGTTTGCTTGTTTCTTTTTTCATCATAGATTTGCTTCTAAGCAGAGAATGCATTTCTTTGTATTAATGAAAATATTTCCACGTTAGAGTCTATGTTTTCAAAACTTTAAGGAGCTTATTGAGGCTTGCAAAAACTTCTGCTAAGCCCTTCACTATGAATTTTCTTGGAGATCCATCTATTTCTTCTCCTGAAGTTTCCTTTTCTCTTGCCTCTTTTTCAGCTTGTGTTCCCAACCCAGTTCTAACAACTCATTAGTCAATGCCTCAGGAATCAACTCTGGAAACGTCTCAGTGTCACTGTCATCTACCCTCAGAAAAAAGTTGTTTTCCAATTCAATCACAGCCTTGTTGACTTTTGAAACTTTCTCATCCTTTGAAGTCATCGATGAGCTTCTTGAGTATTTTCTTATAGATGCCATTCATCTACTCCTTGGTGATATCATCCTAAGCCCAAGCAAAGTTTTGGTGTAGTCACAAATATTGTAATCTTTCCAGAATGACATCAACGTCTTCTCAGCATCTTCCTCAGCTGCAGCAATATCTTGGGCAAACGTCTTCCTCAGACAGCAGGAATTAAAAACTGCTGTAACTCCTCGATCCATTGGGTGAACTGAATAGGTGGAGTTTAGAGGAAGAAACACCACTTTTATGTTGGGATGAAGATCACCAAAAAAGGAGACTGTGTAGGAGCAACATTGACAATAAATAAAATCTTGAAGGCTATGTTATTCTCCAAGAAGCACTTCTCTATTTCACTGGCACAGGAATTCAGGAGGGCATCTTGGAAGAGGAGCCAGGTTACCGATGATTTCTCATTCTTCCTGTAGTGTGCACACAATATATGCTTACTGGTAGGCTTGGAGGCTCCAGGGTTCTCCCTGTGCCAGATCACAAAGGGTTTCAGTTCATAGCTTCCGTCATTTTCCCCAAACAACAGTGCTATTTTGTACTTAAAAAACTGGAAACCTGACACTGAGTTGGCCTTTTCATAGATTCATAGATGAGAGTCCTTTCAGGCATCTGTTTCCAGAGGAAGAAGGTTTTGTCCATATTGAAGATTTGCTCCAACAAGTAATTTTCCTCCACAATCAACTGATGTCCAGTTTCCAAAAATTCTTCAGCTACCTTAACGTCAGCTCTGACAAACTTACCACTCACTTTCACATCATGTAATAATGACTCTAGAATCGTTTAAAAAAAAACAAAACAGAACTGGCACTAAATTCAATATCATACTTAAGTCCAGTCTTTTCTTTCAACATCACAAACTTTCTGCTTTGGCCATGATCATTGTGGCACCCAGAGGGATATGGTTCTATGCCAAGTCTTCAGTGCAGGTCAATGGATGTTTCACTGTATCTGAGGCCCTCCTTGGTTTCTATTAGTCTTGTTTCTTTCAATGAAGCCAGTCTTTTAACAACTAGTATTTTGTTCTTATTCTTTAAGATGGTAGATGGGATGGAATGAGCCATCCCTGACTAGTAAATAGCTCATCATAGATGTTTTATCTTCATGGTCCTTACTCACTCTGAGTTTCAGTTCCAGGCCAGTTACTTGATATTGCCTCTTACTGGCAACACTAGCTGTGGACTTTGAATGCTTAGAGGCTATAGCAAAGCAACATGAGAGTAAACTAAGTTAAAGAGATTTGGTAAACACAAGATGTGTGAGATTGCTGTTGGCATAGCAAGGCATACTTTTCTTTTACTTAGAAAAAAGTGGTTACTGTAGGAGTATACGCTAAAATAGCAATTAAAATATAGTGAATACATAAACCAATAATAGCATTTCTTATTTTCAAATGATAAGCTGTACATAATTGTATATACTAGATTTTTGACTGGAAGTGTGGTAGGCCTATTTGTATTAGCATCATCACAAATACATGAGTAATACATTTTAGCTATGACATTGTGATATGATATTGTGATGGCTACAATTTCATTAAGGGATAAGAATTTAACAGTTACTTTATTATTTATTTTTATTTACCAGAAGGGTAGAACAACAAATAGCAAGCAAGCGAGTGAGCGAGAGAGAGAGAGAATCTTCTCTCCATACTTTATCCATCAAATACTCACAATAGCCAGGGTTGGAGTAGGCCAAATCCAGGAGCCAGAAACTCTATCCTGATCTCCCATGTGTGTGTCAGGGACCCAAATATTTGAGCCATAATCTGTTACTTCCCAAGCTGTGCATTAGCAGGAAGCTGGGTCAGAAGCAGAGGTGGGACTTGATCCCAGGTACTCCAATATGAGAGGTAGTCATCCCACTGCATCACATTGTCCACTCCCATTTTGTAATCTTATGGGATCACCACCTCATACTTTTTATTAGTATTTAAATATTCTTTAATTTTACATCATAGTATTTAAGTTATAGGATATCAGGAGAATAAACATTGAGGAGTATAGATTGTCTCTTGGGGAAGGGGTTCATATGTTTTGGATTATAAACAGGATAATTGTACCATGTTGTCAGAAATTATGACCTTATTTTTGCCTGAGATTAAGTATAATTAAAGGAGATGAGTATAATTGTCAGGTTGAAAGGGGAATATTGTGACGGTTACTTTGTGTGTTACTTTGAACTAAGAGACACACAGGTGGCTGGTACAATATTATTTCAGAGTGCATATGAGGATGCTTCTGGAAAAGATTAAGATTTGAGTCCATAGGCTAAGTAAGGAAGGTTCTCCTTCCCCAGTGTAGATGACCATTGTCCAATCCTTTGTGTGCTCAAGCAGAACACAAGGGTAGAAGAAAGGTAATCTACTTTGTTTGCTTGAGCTGGGGCATCCAACTTCCCCAGCCTTCAGACATTGATGCCCCTGGTTCTAGACCCTTCAAGCTCATCACCTCCTCTGGATCTCAGGCCTTTAGACTCAAACAAAGTTATATCGTCAGCTTTCCTTGTTCTCCAGATGGCTGACAGAGGACCATGAGACTGCTCAGCCTCCATACATGAACCAATTCCAATAATGAATCTCCATATACATTCAGCTAGACACATTTTCTCCTTAGATACAGCTATGGGATCCTTGAATATAGATTATAAGTCATGTGTTATAAAGGTTTAAATGATCTCTACTCAAATGAGAATAAAAGATTATTTGCTACAAGTTCTCTTTCTATAGAACAGCCAGAAGAACACTGGCACTGGATTGGGAGTCAGAGACCCAGAGTCTGGACCTGTCTCTGCTGCTCTTCAGAACCCTTGCAAAAGTCATATAATCTCTCCAATTTCATATCTGTCTGAGTTTTGATCTAGACTCTAGCTAAGGTTCCAGCTGTGACTATATTTGAGTGCTTTCCTCTTGTAGCTCCTTTTTTGGAGTCATCATGGCTATTGCATTCTCTGCCAAGTTGGGAATCACCTAAAGCTGTTACTCTAGTTTTGGGCCTCTAGGGAGATAGTCAGGAATGTTTCTTAATAAACAGGACTAACCCATGGCTAAGGAGTCAAGTAGGTGTCATTTATGTTTTACAATCCTCCCAATTTTCCTTTCAGAATTCCCTTCATGGCAAGCAATTCTCTTTCATCCTACAGGGCAAGCCTTCAACAGCCAATTGAATTGCAGGAATAAGACAGCTAGTAAGTCTAGGGTAGGATCACTTCCAGAAAATGTGCAGAGATGGAATATTAACAGAGAATGGAACAAGATCTTCAATAGGCCCCGCGTCTGTCTCTCTCCACCCTTTCTTCCACCCTTCCCGTTGCTCAGGCCCAGTTCCTAAGCATAATCCATAGTTCCTCTTTTCTGTATATTTCTCTGGCCCACCAGCAAATCCCATCAGCTCTATGTTTAAATCAGACCCCAAACCTACTATTCTTTACTATCTCCATGAGATAATGTTTATTGTCATCTAAGCCTTTACATTTGAGGGCTGGTATATACAGGGAAATAAAGGGTTAAGCAAAGAGAAACAGGCTAAGTTTAATAGACAATAGAATTTTTTTTTCAGAAATAATGCCATTTGGAAGTATATTTTATTAAAAACCTAGCAACTAGTATGGAGGAGAATGTACTTCTCATAGCTTTGGCAACAGCCTCCTGATCCAGCTCCCTGTTTCTGTCCATGTCCCCCAACCCTCTATTCCTATATGGCAGCCAGAGTGCTCTGATTAAAAGGTAACTAAGATAAGAACAGTACAAGATGGTCCAAGTCCTTGGCCCCAAGGGGCTCTTATCTCGCTTCTCTCTCCAGTGCCCACCAAAGCAGAACTCTTTACTCTTAGATGTTTTCTGCTGGGCAGTGCCTGACGCATCCTGAACACTCAAGTGTCTGTGAGATAAATGGACTGAGGAATGAATTAACCAATCCCTAATACAGGTGCATAGGTGTTGGTCCTTCTTCCAGTTGCTCTTCAGAATGTATCTACTGATATATTCTAGGAAAGTTATGACTGAATGACATCCAACTCCTATAGAACAGGCTTTGGTTCATCCTCTCCTTATGGTGAGGCAGTATACTGATGGCAATCTTCAACATGTGAGATTTTCTCTTTTTTCACTTCTCTACTAACGTTTTCGGTCAGATCCATAAAGGAACATTTGATTGATGTGTTTCATGATGTATGATCATGCTGGATTTGAAAGAAGGCAGAGAAGACTCCAATGAGATGAAGCTTCCAAGATAGAAAGAGAACAGGTCCTGCAGAGTTTGAATGATTCTGGGATGGACCCCAATACCAATGGAAAATAAGGAAATTTTGTACTACCATACAACAATTTAAATAAATCAACTAGTGTTGCCAGTATCAACATGGGAATATATCAAAAAGAGTACACAGCAAGAAAAACAAGTTGTAGAATAATAAAATTTGGTACCATTTTAAAACCCAAACTATACAAAACAATATAAGGACTCCAAAAACTTAGAAGCAAAAATGAAATTAAAAGATAAATCTATTTTGGTGCAAAAACATTGAAATCCGAGGCAGGTGTTTAGCCAAACAGTTATGAAACTACTTAAAACAACTGTATCCCACATCAGTGTGTCTAGGTTCAATATTTAGCTCTGGATCCTGACATCAACTTCCTGCTGATGCAGATCTCCCAGGATCTCCCAGGATCAGCAGTGATGTCTCAGGTAATTGGGTTCCTGTCACCCACACAGGAGATCTGGATTGAGTTCCTGGCTCCCGGCTTCAGCTTGACCCAGCTCCAAACATTGCAGATATTTGGAGAGTAAAGCAGAAGATGCAACTTCTTCCCCTCACATTCAATATCTCTCCCTCCCTCTCAAATTAGAAAAAAAGTTGAAATCCATACATAGCTTTTTCAAAATACACATTTTTTGGTAAACTTTTTGGAAACTCCTCATATGCATGCATTTCAAATATTTTCACACCAAAACTTAACTTATCTTTTAATAATACTTTACACATACTTTTAAAGTACCCTCACTAAATATTTTTAAAAATTAATGGTAAATATATGAACATATGCAGAGACTATAAAGACTTATTTCAGAATATCCCTTCCCACTGGGAAAGAAAGGAGAGTGGTTTAGGAAAAATATCTCTAATGTTTCACTTAAAATAAACTGCAATAAAGGATCTTAATTACTTTGCCAAAAAATATTACCAATTGATCAGACTTACAGGATAAAAAAGAATGGTAATAGAGAGTAAGCATTGAAAGAGTAAAACTGCATTTTTGGAAGGGATAGGGTCAGAGCAAACTCATTGCCTTACGTAATTGTGGGTGGGTACATAAACAATTTTTAGTTTTGGCTTATTCACAAAGACCTGCCTTGGCTTTTTCTGCTATCAGAGGAAGTGTTGAAAATACTGTCTACTCTGGCTTCCTGGACATGCCCTACTTTCACGGTGCCATATAAACAACTCCCTGGCATTTTCCAGGGAAGATGTAATACAGCAGCAGCATGCCATGGAATTCTATCATGTTGATTGTCCTTTACTTTCTACCTGACCTTTAAATGTTTTAGTTTGAGATCTCTTCAGGGTGCAAGAATGTACCACCCTTGCCTATAACTCTGCCCTCATTTTTCTCTTCTCCTAATGCACTTTCAGTTTTTTTCCTTTTTTCTTTTTCTTTTTTTAATTTTTGCACATTTGTAGTACATTTCATCTCTATGCATTTGAAACGTCTTCTCTGGAGCATGGACCTAGATGTTGTCAATTACTTCTTCAAGTCCAGACACATCATTGACTTTACAAACTATTGCCAACTTACCCATGATGGGCCCTGAGCAGTGTTTGAATTCTTATTTTTTTCTGTATCAACACCAACACTTGATATATTACATCTGTATTTTTGCCTTTCTATTGGTCATAAAACAGTTCCATTGTCAGGTTAAGCATCATTCATATTTACTTCATCCTATATTGTTAGATTTCTTTTAAAGATTTGTGTTTTTATACTCACAGCAGTTTTTCTTATTTTAAGTCTTCCCTGAAAGATTCTTAGACATTGTGACAATGAGGAGGGGGTATATTCTGGGAGAATGTGGGTATTTGTGCTTTCATCAGATTTTTAGCCTGTTCCAATATGCTTTCTTCTTCCTTTTTGAAAATTATTGCTTTGTAACAATATCAGAACATTTACCATGTTAAAAGAAAAAAAAAGCATGTGCTCATCTGTGCATGATAGGCACTATGTTAGGTGTTGGGCATACAGAGGTAGAAGTCACAGATGCTGCTCTCAAGGAGATCTTGTCTAAAGGTGAAGAAGAAGGATCAAGTAAGTAGACCACAGGATTTGAATGCAATAAATATTCTGAGATGGGATAAACACAGGATACTAGGGTGCAGTACAGAGGAGCACCAACCAGACTAAGGAGGGAGAAGGACCTTGGAATGAAATTAAAACCAAATGAAGAATAAGTGGAAAAACAGCAGAGTGAGGAGAAGAACATCCTTGGCTTTGTAAAAAGGCAAAAAAGAACATGGCAAGTTCAAAGAATGGAAAGTATTTTGAAATATCAGATGGGAAAGGGGCATGGCAAATAAAAGTACAATACTAAAATAAAGGGAAAGACTAGCTGTAGATCACAAAGGGCCATGTGCCATGCTCAGGAATTTGGACTTGATCCTGTTGGTGATGGAAAGCCTTTGAAGAATATTTATTTACTAGGAAAGTGATAGCATTCAATTTTCTCTCAGTTAGACCTTCTCCCCCATGAATCTTTATGGATAGTGGCAGGTGTTGGTAAGAATGATGGTAAGAATGCCAATTAGATTTTGCAGGCTGCTGATCCAGACTGAAAGGGATGACCCTCTGATCTAACTACAATTAGAACAGTGAGGAAAGGAACAGGAGGTAACAGGTGTTCAGCAGAATATGAGGATAATTCAAAGGTGAGTTTCAGGTTTGTTTGAGGACTTTGAGCTTTATGACGTGAAGCAAAATAGGGGATCAAGGAAGGAGAGATCTTTTAGTACAAGGGAAAGCTGGGAGGGAGAATGATGACTTGCTTTGTATTTGTTGAGTTTCAGGCTCACATGGTGCAGTCAAATGGAGATATTCAGTGGAGGGTTGTAATGAGCTCTTGAAATTGGGAGAGAGATTTTAGATGGAGACACCATTTAGCCGGCATCCCATATGGGCACTGGGTTCTAGTCCCAGTTGCTCCTCTTCCAGTCCAGCTCTCTGCTGTGGCCAGGGAGTGCAGTGGAGGATGGCCCAAGTGCTTGAGCCCTGCATCCGCATGGGAGACCAGGAGGAAGCACCTGGCTCTTGGCTTTGGATCTGCACAGCACGCCGGCCATAGCGGCCATTTGGGGGGTGAACCAACAGAAAAGGAAGACCTTTCTCTCTGTCTCTCTCTCTCTCACTGTCTAACTCTATCTGTCAAATAAATTTTTAAAAAAGTGACAGAGAGTAAAGTCAGTGTAGAAGATTATATTGCTCAGGAAAAGCGTATGGAATTGTGAGAGTAGAAAGAATGGTCAGTATCCCAGGAAGCATCAAAACATAAAATGAGCAAAGTAAAAGAGCTCAAAAGGAAGACTGAGAAAGATTGACAGAAATTACAGAAAAAAAAGCTAGAGGGATTCAGTGCTCCCAAAGGAGCTATTTTATTTATTTATTTTTATGTATTTATTTTTTTGACAAGCAGAGTTAGACAGTGAGAGAGAGAGACAGAGAGAAAGGTCTTCCTTTTCCTTTGGTTCACCCTCCAATGGCTGCCGCGGCTGGTGCGCTGCGGCTGGTGCACCGCGCTGATCCAAAGCCAGGAGCCAGGTGCTTCTCCTAGTCTCCCATGCAGGTGCAGGGCCCAAGCACTTGGGCCATCCTCCACTGCCTTCCCCAGCCACAGCAGAGAGCTGGACTGGAAGAGGAGCAACTGGGACAGAATCCGGCGCCCCGACCGGGACTAGAACCCAGTTTGCCAGCTCTGCAGGTGGAGGATTAGCCTAGTGAGCCATGGCACTGGCCCCAAAGGAGCCATTTTAAATAGGGAAGAGTAGATAGTGACAAGTGGTCCAGAGGTCACTAATACAGTGTCACTAAAACACATTTGTTGGACATTGATACACATGACCACTGGTGATCTTGGAAACAGCAAGTGTCTGTGAGCTGACCAGCATATAGTCTCTAATTAAACACAGTGTAGCTATGTATACCATGTAGTGTTTTGGCCACTGATTTTTTTTTAAATGGCCATTTTGTTCAGCTGAATAAGATCATTCATCCTCAGATCTCACTATTTCATTGCCTCACTACTATGTGTTAGCCAGCTCTTCGTTACTACATTAAAATACCTGAGACATCTATCTTTTTATTTTATTTTTTTTTTTTGACAGGCAGAGTGGACAGTGAGAGAGAGAGAAAGAGAGAAAGGTCTTCCTTTGCCGTTGGTTCACCCTCCAATGGCTGCCACGGCTGGCGCGCTGTGGCCAGTGCACTGCGCTGATCTGAAGGCAGGAGCCAGGTACTTATCCTGGTCTCCCATGGGGTGCAAGGCCCAAGCACTTGAGCCATCCTCCACTGCACTCCCTGGCCACAGCAGAGAGCTGGCCCGGAAGAGGGGCAACCGGGACAGAATCCGGCGCCCCAACCGGTACTAGAACCCGGTGTGCTGGTGCCGCAAGGCGGAGGATTAGCCTAGTGAGCCGCGGCGCCAGCAAGACATCTATCTTCTTAAACAGAAATGCTTAGTTTTGGAATCCAAGGTCAGGTGCCATTGACATGGCCTCTGTGAGGGTGGTGGATAGCAATGACAGAGAATGTGCAGAGGAAGGATTGCCTGGTGAGCCAGGAAGCAGAGAGAAAGAGGGCGATTGGGCCAAAATTCAGACTTTCTATGACAATTCTCTCATAAAAATTACTTTCTTAGGGCATACCCCTAGTGACTCACAGACCTCACTCTAGTCTGCATATCATAAAGGTCCCACCATCTCCGAATAGTGCCACCTTGAAGACCAAATCTTTAACACATGGGCCTTTGGGGGATGTCCTAAATAACATCCAAACTCTAGTACCATACGCTCAAAATTGCACTCTGTAGCCTTGAGAGCTTGAAGTGCATCCTGGGGGACCTCCTCCTACAGTTATTAGCCCTGCAATTCAAAAACCTGCTAGCTCCACAGTCTTCCTATGCTTCACCGTAACTCATTCTGTAAGCAGTCCACGCCAACTCGAATTTCTCCTTATCCTCCCCTATGTTTCCACAAAGTGGGTCAGAGGACTCCTGGATTAGAATTGCTCTTCTGAGATGTCCATATATCTTTCAACTATAGCCCCTACCTGTAAACAGTGGGATCACTGCCTGCCCTGCATTGAAAAGGTAAATCACATTGAGGTGAGATTCCTGAAGGCAGGAATTGCAGGAAATAAGCAGTGAACAACAATCACTAAGCACATTTATTTTGAATGAATTGGGGAATTGCGTCTTGATGATATATATCCTGGGACTTCAGCAACAGTAGTTATAACACTTGATTCTTCTTTCCAATAAAGGGATCTCAGTACCACCAGTGGTCTCAGCATGATGCCTGGCTCCAGGGTTTCTCCTGAGGCTAAGCACCAAGGAGCTCAGCCTAACACCCTCAGGTACAACCTGGTTTCAAAGTTCATCCTACCAAGGCAGGTGATAGACTACTCCAATAATGGTATACTCAGTGGCTCTGGTACATTTGTTTGCTGCAGCATTATATCAGATTCAGGACCATCTGTTGCTCACTTCAGCTGTTTTCTTTCTGAACCTGTGTATACGAATGAAATTCTCAGGTCTGGCACTGTGGGGCAGTGGGTTAAGCTGTCACCTGTAATGCCAGCATGCCCTGTTGGAGTGCCCATTTGAGTCCCAGCTATACTACTTCAGATCCAGCTCCCTTCCAAGGTGCCTAGGAAAGCAACAGATGATGTCCCATGTACTTGGGCCCCTGCCACCTATTGGGAAGACCTTACTGAAGTTCTAGGCTGCCGCCTTGGGTCTAGACAAGCCCTGGCTATTGCAGCCATTTGGAAGTGAACAAGAAGATGGAAGATCTCTTTCTGTGTGTCCCTTTTTCTTTCTTTGTCATTTTGCCTTTTAAATGAATAAATAAATAAATCTATCTTTCAAAGCAAAGATAAAATTATCTTCCCCCTTTGAGAATATAACTCAAAAACTCCCAGAGCTTTTGGAACTCTTCTCAGGTTTCTGTTTGCCCTGGAAGGCATGTTATGCTAATTAAACCCTTACACACAAGAAAGGGGATTCCCTACAATGACTATGATCGGTATTCACATGGTGTCAATTTTGCAAAAGCAAAACTTTTATGAATTTAATTTTATATAATTCAATAATTAAAAGAATCTAGAAATAAAAATAAGCTTTTTTTTTTTTTTTTTTTTTTTTGACAGGCAGAGTGGACAGTGAGAGAGAGAGACAGAGAGAAAGGTCTTCCTTTTCCGTTGGTTCACCCTCCAATGGCTGCCACGGCCTGCCTGCTGCGGCCGGCGCACTGCGCTGATCCGAAGCCAGGAGCCAGGTACTTCTCCTGGTCTCCCATGGGGTGCAGGGCCCAAGCACTTGGGCCATCCTCCACTGCACTCCCTGGCCACAGCAGAGAGCTGGCCTGGAAGAGGAGCAACCGGGACAGAATCCGGCGCCCCGACTGGGACTAGAACCCTGTGTGCCGGCACCGCAAGGCGGATTAGCCTATCGAGCCACGGCGCCAGCTCATCTGTTCCTTTTTTTTATTAACAGTGGATGTCAGATGGAATCTTGGTATGAAAATGTTGCTTTACACATTTTGATGGATATAACTGTAAGATAAGTATCATTTGCATCTATCCAAATTTTATATAATTTCTACTAAAATGTCTTCTATTTTACATTATTTTTCTTAACCATTCTTTTAATTCTTTTTCTCTGAAGGCAAAATAATCATTAATTTTTCAAGGAGAACAAATCTGGCACCTTTTCCATTATGGTGATTGGCCAAGATCTCAAATTACAAATTCCTTCCATACACTTTTCCAAATATTTTAAAACAAATTTTCTGCTATTTTAAACATTTGTACCAGTAAATTGAGTTGAAATAAGCAGACCATTGTTGGTATAGCCACTGCACTATAAAATGTACTAGAAATAAGAGGCAATTATCTCAGACACTCACCAAAGGGAATGAAATCAAATGCTTGCTGCTAACAGGAACATATGAAAATCCTGTTTGCTTCATTGTAATTAAGCTCAAGAAAGTGGGCCTGATTGACTTAGGCATTTAGGGAACAAATGTTGGTCAAATCTGGCAGTCTCTCAGATTTGTGTTGAATTGAAATCAAATATCTAAAAATGCTTTTGAAAAAAAAAATTCCTGCTTTTAAGAAAGGTAACTTAAAGATAGGATCATAGGGATTCCAATTCAATCCCATCAAGGTGGCATGTGCCAATGCCATCTCACTATTCCAAGTGATCAATTTCAGTTCACAATTGATCATAATGAAAGGACTAAGAGTCAAAGGGAGCACATAAACAAGTCTAGTATCTGCTAACACTAACCGATAGAATAAATAAAGGGGAGAGTGATCCAACATGGGAAGTGAGATACTCAGCAGACTCATAGAATGGCAGATGTCCTAAATAGCACTCTGGCCTCAGAATCAGCCCTAAAGGCACTCGGATCTGGCTGAAAAGCCCATGAGAGTATTTCAGGCATGGAAAGCCAAGACACTCTGGCAAAAAGATCTCTGTGAGTGAGATCCCAGTGGAAAGAACAGGTCTTCAAAGAGGGAGGTGCCTTTCTCTGAAGGGAGGAGAGAACCTCCACTTTGACTATGACCTTGTCTAAACAAGATAAGAGTCGGAGAACTCAAGGGGCTTCCATAGCCTTGGAAACTCATGACTGGTGCATAGGGAGATTACTGATGCCATAAACAGGAGTGTCAATTTGTAAAGTCAACAACAGGAGTCACTGTGCACTTACTCCTCATGTAGGATCTCTGTCCTTAATGTGCTGTACACTGAGGCTTAATGCTATAACGAGTACTCAAACAGTATATTTCACTTTGTGTTTCTATGGGGGTGCAAACTGTTGAAATCTTTACTTAATGTACACTAAACTGATCTTCTGTTAAAAAAAAAAAAAGATTTCTTAGATATATCAATGCTATTTCAAAATAACTCCAAAAGTCTGAGTAATGTTTATTTAGTTAAGTAAGGTCAGACCAACTCTTCTGAGACCCTGGAGCTAATCTCTTTTTTTTACTGTTAATGACACAAGCCAACCTCAGTCCTCATAGTTATATCTGTGGCTCTCCTTGCAATAAAGCAAAAATAGAGGGAGGAGACACACATAAGTGTTTGGAGAAAAAGAGATGACACACATGAGGGGAAAAGATGATGCAAATCCATTGAATTTTTACTAAATATCACATATTGTACAAGGACTTCACATGAAATCTTATTTAATTCCTAAAACAAATTCATTTAATATCATTATTACTTTATTATAGACAAGGAAACAAACTCAGAGAACTTAAGTAACTTACTAAAATTGCAGAGCTGGTAAGGGCAGAAACTGGGATTGCACCTTAAGTCTACTTGGTTAAGCCCAAGCCATTTTACTGATCTAGGGAGGAAGGAGTAAGGCGATTACATCACTGAAGAATTTCATAACAACACCTACTTATTATGCATCCATATTTACATGAGCCAGTTTAGAGGAAGCAACTCAAGTGTGCATCAACAGATAAATGGATAAACAAGAAGACACATGTAACAGAGACCTTCAGAAAGTTCATGGAAATGTGTATTACCAAAAAAAGTACATGTGAATTCCAAATTGAATTTGACGGAGCTCCTGTTGAAAACTGAAATTTCTATTTATAATTTTTATCTGCTAATTCCATTTACCGCAAGTACTTTAAAATCACTTATACATACAAAGTAACATTACTCAGTCTTTAAAAAGGAAGAAATTTTTGACACATGCTACAACATGATTGAATATTTGAGGACATGATATAGAGTAAAATAAATTTGTTATGAGAAGATAAACATTGTATGATTCCATTTATATGAGATACTAAGAGTCATCAAAATCACACACGAAAAGCAGAATAGTGGTTGGGGAAAAGGGAATATAGAATTTCAGTTTGTAACATGAAAAGAGTTTTGGAGATTTTACACAATCATGTGAATATGTTTTAACACTGAAACTGTGTATTTTAAAATGTGATATATATTTTACCAAAATTCAAAAAAGACAGCAACACTTGCCTGAGTTGCAATGCCATCAATCTTAACAACATTTTCATTTCCTCTTCTGCCTAGGGTAGTATTGTGCCTCTTTGTAAGGTAGGAATTGAAATTAATGTGATGAAGCTCTCATAGCAACAAGTTACTCAGTATTTTACAATATATTTGAAGTAGGTAAAAATCCTAAAAAACAGGGACATCTATATAGATACTAAATAGACACCTAATTACAGTGCAAAAAAATTTTCATACCATTTCTGTAGTCCATTGAAGAGAGTTTCCTATATGAATTGACATCTTAAAGTCTTATTCATGGCTAGCACTTTTACACAGCATGTTAAGCTGTCATCTGCAGTGCCAGCATCCTATGTGGCCAGTGGTTAGAGACCTGGCTGCTACACTTCCAATCCACCTCCCTACTAATACACCTGGGAAAGCAGTGGAGGATGGCTCAAATGCTTGGGCCCCTGCACCCACATATGAGACCCAGAAGAAGCTCCTGTCTCCTGGATTTGGCCTGGGCTAGCCCTGTCCATTGCAGTCATTTGGGGAGTGAGCCAGCATTTGGAAGATCTCTGTCTCTCCTTCTCTCTCTGTAATTTTGACTTTCAAATAAATAATTAAATCTTTTAAAAAAGAGTCATGTCTAGTTTTCATTTCTAGCTCATCTTCTAACCAGTGCATTTCAGAGGATAGGAAAGGGGGGTGGGAATTGTAATTTAAAGTTCTATGGCACTCATTGTGCATCTGGTACAGTAGTAAATACTTCACAAATGTAAACTTATTTCGTCCTCACAACAATTTTATTAGCATCATATTGTAAGTGAACAAATTAATTAGGGCATAGGAAGGTTAAATACCTTGCCTAAGGCCACACTGCCAGTAACTGGCAGAGCCAAGATCTAAACAGTCTGATTCCAGACTTTATGATATGCAGCCTGCTTCCTGGACTTTTTGTGGGTCCCTGGATGTTAAATGCTAAATACACACACACACACACACACACACACACACACACATACACACACACAGAGTAAGGGTCAGAGACTTTTGAAAAGTATAAATTTCACTGTCTTCTTTCAAACCTGCAGTGTTTCCAAGTGACTTTAAATAGAAGTTCATTGAGAGATAAAAATCAAAAATTTTAAATCGAGGGTCAACTGGCTTTTCTGCCCTCTCTGTTGATAGATGCTGCCATAGAGTTGGCTTCCATCTGCCTACATCTACCCTCAGTTATAACTGAAACCTAAAATCTTTCTTGCCATTTGACTCCTGACTGGTTTCCAAGTTTTCATGACTTGATGGATTCTGTTTCATCAACAGCCCTTGTCCTTCTTGCAGCTTTCTCCATTTGCAGAAGCGGACTTGTGTGGCGGTCTTCACAACTCCTCACCACTTACCCCCATCGTGCTCCCTGCCATGGCTTCTCATCTCCTGTTTCATTGTCTGATGTTGCTTCTGGAACCATTATCCTTCATCTGGCACTGATATCTCAAGGTTCTCAAACCACACAGCATATCCAAGGGCATCTGACCTCACATCCTGCTGTCCATGACTTCACATGCTTGGCCTGAAACTCACTAGCTGCTGCTAAAAGATAGGTCAGCTCCGTGATTTTTCTATATGATTCTGAGTTTTTAAAAACATAAGTACTGGGGAGTAAGAGGTAGAAGAGTACATCTAAAGAAAACCACTGACCTGAGCAGGACTTTTTGTCAGTGGTGTCCACTAACAGCTAACAAAGTTCAAAAAATACAACTAACACTTGATCTTTTTTGAATTGAAATAAGGGTTGAAAAACTTCTGTAAAGGCCCAGGTAGCAAATATTTCAGGCTTTCTAGTCTACGCAGTCTCTGTCCCAATGGTTCAACTCTACCACTGTAGGCTAAAAAACACCATAGATGAATAAATGAATGGTTTGGTTTTTTTATACTATAACTTTACTAACCACAACAGGCATTGTGCCAGATGTGGCCCACAAGCTGTAACTTCTCAGCCCCTCAGTTAGCAATGCAATCCTCTGTGATGTTTTCCAGCTGTGACATGGGTTTCTGCGAAACCTGAGTCCTTCCCAGTTAATTCTTTGGTTATATTTCATTAATTCTGCACTTGACTGAAAATACAATTTACCTAAAACCTTGCCAAGTATGATAATGAGACAGCAAAACAAAGCATTGTGCAAGCAGCTCAGAAAGTGAGCATGTGGGGAGTGCATGGTGCTCAGGCCTCGATAAGCAATGACTGTAAATGTTAGTCCCAGGACAATTTCCCACAATCTGGGACATCCCTGACTCCTCCTCAATTGTCCTCACAAGGTTCTGAGGTGTAAATTCACCAATTCATTTTTTCCATTTGTATAAAAAGTGATTTGGAGGCGTTGGGAATATAATAGCTAGGCAAACGCAGAAAGAAAAACAGTAAGATGAAAGGAAAAACCAGCAGCTCCTGTCCTTGAGTGGCTTATAGACCAGTGCAGTGAAATTTTCTATAATGATGGAAATGTCCCTTATTATGTGTTTCTCAGTATGGCAGAAATGAGCCAAGTGTAGCTCTTGAGCACTTGCAACTTGTCCACTGTGAATAGGAAACTGAATTTTTTATTTCACTTAATTTTAATTAGCTTAAAATTAAATAGCCACATGTGGTTAGTAGCTACTATATTTGAATAAAACTAAGGGCAGAAATACATTTACTTGAATTAAATAAATGTTTTACTACACCTTTGCTATGTGTTAAAACAGACACACTAAGAGCTAATAATGGGACAATTTGACCAATTCAGAAATATCAGAAGAATGTTCCAAGGGAAATGGCAAGGGAAGAGAGAAATGAAAGAATTGTAGGGGTCAATTAGATGGGATGAGGTATCACAGGAAGCTTTTCAGGCATCAAAAAAGAGGAAACGGAGAGGAGGCCAAGATGGCGATATAGCAGCAGGACATCCCAAGACACACAGGGTAAAATGGGGAGTTAGTGAGCAGAGGGGAAATCAGGTCCAGTTTCAAGGATTACGGAGCAATCCTGCATATCCTAGTAGATGGAAGTATCATTGACTAAACAGGAAACATGGAAATCCGAGCTTTTGCTGGGAGATGATTTTAGCTGAGTCTTCAACACGTTAAATCTGAGGAGTTCAGAGACATCCAAATGGCTCTTTGAATGAGTAGAAAGTTAAAGAACTATGAGTTGATTAGAAATTGCTGGATTGTTGGGGCCGGCGCTGTGGTGTAGCGGGTTAACACCCTGGCCTGAAGCACCCACATCCCATATGGGCGCCGGCTCGAGACCTGGCTGCTCCACTTCTGATCCAGCTCTCTTTTATGGCCTGGGATAGCAATAGAAGATGGCGCAAGTCGTTGTGCCCCTGCACCTGTGTGTGAGACCTGAAAGAAGCTCCTGGCTCCTCCTGGCTTCAGATGGGCGCAGCTCTGGCCTTTGTGGCCAGTTGGGGAGTGAACCATCGGATGGAAGACTTTCTCTCTCTCTCTCTCTCTCTCTCTCTCTCTCTTTCTCTCTCTCTGCCTCTTCTCTGTGTAACTCTTTCAAATAAATAAATCTTTAAAAAAAAAGATATTGCTGGGTCCTTAGGGAATACTGTATTAGTCCTTCTATCCCCATGATAATATATTCTTAGCAAGTTGCTAAAAATGTTTGTTAATGAACGCAAAATATATCTACAAATAGAAATCATTCAATATATAAATGCAATAATTATAGCAGTCATTTAAGTGGTAGATCAGGAATTATTCAGATGTGGTAAAATTTGCATAAGCCACTAAAACTTCTTAGAGATAAAGGGAACAACACATGAGAGATTCATGCACAATGGATACTCCATGCAAGTATACAGGAAAAAGACAAATGAAGACAAATGAAGAGGATTCCCTTCAAGACCAGGTCTCATAGAACCCAAATGAACTAGAGCAGAACAATGCCACATGGGTGTAATAGAGAGAAATCAAATATGCAGAGTTAGAACATGAGTGAATGACAGAGGTAATTAAGAGTGCTTATTTTAGGGGCTGAGACTGTGGTATAGCGGATAAAGCCACTGCCTGCAGTGCGCTGTGGTACAGCAGGTTAACACCCTGGCCTGAAGCGCCGACATCCCATATGGGTGCCGGTTAGAGTCCCAGCTGCTCCACTTCAAATCCAGCTCTCTTCCTTGGCCTGGGCAAGCAGTAGAGGATGGCCCAAGCCCTTGGGCCCCCTGCACCCATGTGGGAGACGCGGAAGAAGCTCCTGTCTCCTGGCTTTGGATTGGCACAGCTCCGGCGATTGCATTCCTCTGGGGAGTGAACCAGTAGATGGAAGATCCCTCTCTCTCTCTGCTTCTGCCTATCTGTAACTCTGCCTTTCAAATAAATAAATAAATCTTTAAAATTATCTATTTATCTGTTTATCTATCTATCTATGAGTGCTTATTTAAAAATTAATTTGAGTGATTTCTACTTATGGGCAATAATTGTATTAGAAAACAGAGAGGTTGAAAATCCAATCAAGGGGTCAGCACTGTGGTATACTGGATAAAGCTGCCTCCTGTAGTACTGGCATCCCATACGGGTGCCTATTCTAGTCCAGGCTGCTCCACTTACGATCCAGCTCTCTGTATGGATGGGCTGGGAAAGCAGTTGAAGATGGGCCAAGTCCATCTTCTACTGCAACCGCATGGGAGACTCAAAAGAAGCTTCTGGCTCTGGCTTCTCATGGGCCCCAGCTCTGGCTGTTAAACAAGCAGATGGAAGATATATTCTCTCTCTCTCTCTCTCTCTCTCTCTCTCTCTCTCTGCCTTTCAAATAAATAAATAAATATTTACCAAGGGGAAAAAAAAAAGAAAATCCAATGAAAAGTGATGTCAGAGGTAGAGAAAGATGGTGGCTGTATTCAGTACTCCAGTAACCATCTTCCCACAGAAACAACAATTTGAACAGCAATTGATGTGCCAAATCATCATCACAAGAGCTATGGAGGACAAGTGAAAGACAGCAGTGCCTGGTTTTAGTATAAGAAAAGTCGCATTGAAGATAGCAGGAAGTAAAGAGTTGTTCATGTTGCCCTTCACCCAGTTCCAAGGAGCACATTATAAGGAGAGAAATACCCTCTTCTTGGGGAGGGACAGAGAATTATATCCTATCCCAAGACTTGATTCCCATTGCCAGGTCCACAACAATAAAATTCAGAGTCAGACAGGGTTCCTTGGCCCTTGCCATCAGACCCATATCTGCAGATTATTTGGTCTTTTCATAGGTGGCCAGAGAACAACTTCAGACACACATCTCCCAACATCCAACAGAAAATAGAGCAAGACTCCTTTCTTTATGGCTTAAAAAAGATGCAAAGAAAATAGAATCTTCTCTAAGTTAACTTCCCCAAATTCACAGATATACTTTATGTTTACTTCCAAATGTTTTACCTAAAGATTTTTCCTTAAAATTCTGAAATGCAATATGACATAAAGTCCTAATTTTATTGTTTTACAGATGGAGAAGCTCTTGGTATATTCATTGACTGAAGAGTTTACTACTGCCCCAAGGCTTTGAATGTCAGCTCTGTGAAAAGGTTGTGTATATGTGGGATCTTCCTTGGGCTCTCTCAGTGACTCCACTGTACAACTCTGACCCAACCCAGTGCCACTGCCATATCTAGTGAAGCAGATGTCACCACTTTATTGTTGTTCTTATGTGCCTGATTTTGTGTTTGTGTGTTTGCTCTGCAACAGATATCTTCTCCAATGAATAAAATACAAGCAGAATTTCTTAAACTTAGCCATTTATTCTTCCATTTGAATGTTACGGTATAATTGACTTAGTCTATAAAAACTCCTGTTGGGAACCAAATCTTTACTTATCAATAGTAACCTTGAATGAAAATGGCCTCAACTTTCCAATTAAAAGATACATGCTGGTTGAATAGATTAAAAAATGAGACCTGCCTATCTGCTGCCTTTTAGAAACATAACTCACTAACAAAGAAACACACAGAATGAAAGTGAAAGGATGGAAAAAGATATTCCATGCTAAAGGAAAGCAGAAACAAGCAGGTGTAGCCACACTATTATCAGACAAAATAGACTTTAACAAAAAATACTGTTCAAAGAGAAAAAGAAGGGCACTATGTAATGATTAAGAGATCAATTTAACAGGAATATGTGACTATAATAAATGTATATGCACCCAATACCAGGGTGCCCATCTAATTAAAACAAATATTAATACATCTAAGGGAGATATAGACTTCAATATAATAGCAATAGGGGACTTAAATGCCCTATTTTCATCAATGTACAGATTGACTAGACAGAAAATCAACAAAGAAACAACAAAACTAATTTACACTATGGACCAAATGGAACTAACTGACATCTACAGAATCTTTCATCCCTCAGTTGCAGAATATGCATTCTTTTCATCAGTGCATGAAACTCTCTAGGATAGACCATATGCTGGGTCATAAAGTAAGTCTTGGGAAATTCAAAAAACTGAAATCATACCATGCATCTTCTCTGACCAAAACAAAGAAAAACTAACAAGTATCTACGTTAATGCCTAAAAACAAACAGAGCAATTCAAGAAACAAGAATAAGGAAGAAAACATGACACCTCCAGAAAGAACACAAAGACACTTCAATACTAGAATGTGAAGATGAAGAGATTGAAGAAATGCCAGAAATGGAACTGAAAAATTGATTGTAGGATTACTTAGAAGTAATCAGAAACAAATCAAAGAACTAAAGAAATCCATACATGCCACAAATGAAAACTGTTCCTATGAAATGGAGATTTTAAAGAGAAATCAAAATGAAATATTGGAAATGAGGTATTCAATAGAACAAATAAAAATACAATGAAAAGCATTAACAACAGACTCTGTGAGGCAAAAGAAAGAATATCTGAGTTGAAAGACAAATCTCTGGAAATTTTGTAGTCAGACCAAAAAAGAAGAAATTAGAGAACTAAAAAATAATGATAATAAAAAAAAAGTGTTGGAGCTTTACGGGATACTATCACACAACCCAACATATGAGTCTAGGAGCTCCTCCTGAAAGCATGGAAAGAGAGAATTAATTAGAAAGCCTTTTCAGTAGGGGGCCAGCACCGTGGCTCACTTGGTTAATCCTCTGCCTGCGGTGCCAGCATCCCATATGGGCTGCAAATGATGGAATTTCATTTTTAAGGCTGAATAATGTTCCAGTATGTATATATAATTTTTATCCATTCATCAGAGGATGGACACCTTGGTTGACTTCAAATTTTGTCTATTGTGAACAAGGCTGCTACAAACATGGTGGTGAAGGTATCCCTTTGACACATTGCGTTTAAGTCTTTTGGGTATAAACCAATAGTGGGATTGCTGGATCAAAGGACAAGTCTATTTATAGTTTTGTAAGAAATCTCCACTCTGTTTTCCACAGTAACTGCACTAATTTACATTCCCAATAACAGTTTATAAGTGTTCCTGTTTCTCCATATCCATGCCAGCATTTGTAACTCTCTGTGATTTGGATTTTAGCTATTGCTACAGGGGTGAGGTGTGGTTTTGATTTGCATTTCCCTAAGGGCTAGTAATGTTGGGCATCTTTTCATATATTTGTTAGCCATTTGTATTTCTTCTTTTGAGAACTGTCTATTGAAGCATATATATATATGTGTGTGTGTGTGTATAATATATATATGTGTATATATATATTATATATTATATATATTATATATATATATACATATATCTGCTGTTTTGCCAGCACTATTTGTTGAAGAGACTATTTTACCCCACTGTATGGTCCAGGCACTTCTGTCAAAAATCAGATGGATATATACTTGTGGATTCTGTTCCATTGATCTATGTATAAGTTTTTATGCCAGTATCATTCTGTTTTAATACTGTAACTTTGTAGTGTGCTTTGAAGTCAGGTGTGATGCCTGACTATGATGCCTCCAGCTTGATTTTTCTTGTGCAGGATCACTTTGCCTGTTATTTTCTGTTTCTGTATTAACTTTAGAGTTGCTTTTTCTAATTCTATAACAAATATCATTGGTATTTTGATAATGATTATATCGAATCTGTAAATTGCTTTAGGTAGTACAAACTGTTTGATGATATTGACTCTCATGAGCAAGGGAAGCTCTCATCAATATTTGATAGTTTTTATTGTATGGATCTTTCACTTCTTTGGTTAAATTTATTCATAAGTATTTGATTTCTTTGAGGCTACTGTGAATGGTATTTCTTTGTTGACTTCTCTTTTTGTGTGTTCATCATTATTCTGTAACCTGCAACTTTACTGAATTGGTTTATCAATATTAAAGCTGTTAGGTGGAATGTTTAGATTTTTTCATGTACAATATCATGTCATCTGCAAACATTGATATTTTGACTTCCACTTTTCCAATCTTGATGCCATTTATTTCTTTCCTCTCCCTAATTGCTCTCACTTAAACTTCCAGTACTATATTTAACAAGAGTGATTCGAGTGGGCAGCCTTGTCTTGCTTCATATCTGAGGCAAAATACTTTCAGTTTCTCCCTATTCAGTATGGTATTAGCTGTTTGTGATATACATATACAACAGTGTTCCTTCTATACCTGTTTTTTTTTTTTTTTGGAAGAGTTTAATCATGAAGGGGTGCTAAAACTTATCAAATGATTTCCCTGCATCTACTGAGATGAACAAATGGTTTTTGCTCTTCATTCTATTGATGTGATTTTGGAAGTATTATTGATTGGGAAATGTTGATCCACCTTCCCATTTCTGAGATAAATCACACTTGATAGTGATGTATGATCTTTTTGGTGTGGTTTTGGATTTGATTTGCTAGTATTTTGTTGAGGTTCTTTGCATGCCTATACATCAAGGATATAGGTCTGTAGTTTTCTTTTTGTGTTGTATCTTTGGTATCAAAGCAATGCTGGTCTAATAAAAAGAGTTTGGCAGAGTTCCAGCCCGTTCAATATTTTGGAATAGTTTGAAGAGTATTGGAGTTACTTCCTCTGAATATTGTGTAGAATGCTGTAGTAAAGCCATGAGGTCCAGGACTTTTCTTTGATGTAAGGCTTTTGATTACTGCTTCAATCTCATTGCTTGTTATGGGTCTGTTTAGATAGTCTACCTCTTCTTGATTTAATCTTGGTAGGTTGTATCAATCCAGGAATTTTTCCATTTCTTTCAGATTTTCTAGTTTATTAGCATATGGTTATTCACAGCAGTTTCATAGGACCCTTTGTATATCAGTGGTGTCAGTTGTAATGTCTCCTTTTTCATCTCTAACTTTATTT
Source organism: Oryctolagus cuniculus (assembly GCF_964237555.1). NCBI lineage: Eukaryota > Metazoa > Chordata > Mammalia > Lagomorpha > Leporidae > Oryctolagus > Oryctolagus cuniculus. The sequence goes on from NC_091435.1 coordinate 55,667,553, forward strand.
ACTTGAGGTTTTTTTTTTTTTTCTCTTTGGCTAGAGGCTTATCTGTATTTATCTTCTCAAATTTTTTGTTGATGTTTTGAATTTGTTTTTTATAATTTTAATTTCATTTATTTCTGCTTTGACCCTTATTATTTCTAACCTTCTGTTGATTTGAGGTTTGGTTTGTTCTTTTTTTCTAAGTCTTCAAGATTCATCGCTAGATCTTTGAGACATTTCTGTTTTTTAATGTAAGCACTTAATGCTATAAACTTGCCTTTTAATACATGTTTGGCTGTATCCCACAAGTTTTATTACATTGTGTTTTCATTTTCACTTATTTTTAGAAATTATTTTATTTTCTTTTTAATTTTTCATTGACCCATTAATCATCCAGTGGCTTGTTTTAATTTCTAAGTATTTGTGAGTGTTCCATTTTTCTTTTTGTTGTTGATTTCTAGTTTTTTTCCTTTATACTCTGAGAAGATACATGGTATGATTTAAATCTTTTTCAATGTGCTGTGATTTGAATTGTGGCCTAATTGTGGTCTAGCCTAGAAAATGTTCCATGTGTTGATGAGAAAAATGCATATTCTGTAGCTGTTGGGTAAAATGTTCTGTAAATGTTAGGTCTATTGATTTGGTAGTATGCTTCAACTCTGATGTATTTTTATAGGTTTTTTGCCTTGATGACCTGTCATTGATTGAGAGTGGGGTATTGAATTCACCCGCTGTTATTGTATTAAAATCTATCCCTCCCTTTAGGTCTAATAGTATTTTCTGTATATATCTGTGCATCTTGTGTTGGGTTTGTATATGTTTATTATTGTTGTGCCTTTTTGCTAAATAGAATCTTCTATAAAATACAATGTCTTTATTTACCTCTTTTTACAGTTTTGGATTTGAAGTCTGTTTTATTTGATTTCAGGAGAGGTATACCCACTCAATTTTGGTTTCTGTATGCCTGTTATATCTTTTTCCAACTCTTCACTCTCATTTTGCATGTATCTTTGTTTGTGAAGTGAGTTTCTTATAGATAGCATATAGAGGGATTATGGTTTTTTAAACCCTTCAAAAACCTATGTCTTTTGGTTGGTGAATTTAATCCATTTATATTTAAGGTTAGTATTGATAGATAAGTACCGAGACTTGTCATTTTGTTGATGACTAATGATTCTACATGCTTAATTCTAATGCATGATGCCTTTCAGAATTTCGTATAAGGTTGGTCTGGTAGTGGTGAATTCTTTGAATTCTTAGTTTCTATATCTGGAAAATATATCTCCTTAACTTTTAGTATACCTTTGCTGCATATAATATTCATCATTGGAAGTTTTTTTTTTTTTTTAAGATCTTGGATATATCATTCCACTCTCTTTGGGTCTATAGGGATTCCATTGAAAAGTCTGATGTTGATCTAATTGGTTTTTATTTATATTTAACTTGACTTTTTTCTCTGCTTTTAGGATTCTGTACTTGTCTTTGACTTTTGGCAATTTGACAATATGCCTTAGAGAAGACCTTTTTTTTGGTAGAATCTGGCTGGGGTTCTTTGAGCTTTTGTATTTGGATGTCCATGTCTCAAAATCTGGAAAATTTTCAACTATGATTTCATTTAGCAGGTTCTCAATGCCTTTTTCCTTTTATTCTCCTTTGGGAATACCCATAAATGAATATTGACCATTTAATGGTATTCTATATGCACTGTCATTTCAATTCTGGTACTTTCCAGAGAAGAAAGGGAAAAAAATGGGTGCTAAGATCACTTCTTCCTTACTGAAATTATCTGAGTTCTGCAGAGATACAGGTGGGAGAAGGAGAGAGACAGCATGCATGTTACAAGTGAGCAAGTATGATTGTAAGGCATTGACTTATCTGGTTATAGAGGCTAAGAAGTCTTGGAATTTGCAGCTGGCAAGCTAGAGCCACAGGAATGCTGATGATATAATTCCAGTTTAGGGTCTGAGTCCAATGGCAAGAGAAGATCCAAGCCCCAGGTCAAAGACAAGGAGGTAAGAAAGGAGGGAGGAAAGTGAGGGAGAGGGACAGGAAGAGACAGAAAGTCTTCCAACAGATTGGATGATGGCCACCCTCATGGGGGAGGGCAGTCGGCTTTTTTCAGTCTACCAGTGCAAACGTTAACTTCAATCAGACACATGAGAATTATGCCCAACCAAACATCTGGGCACCCTGTGACTTAAGAGTCAAATTGACACATAAACTAACCACCCTGATATCTATGCCATAGTACATTACCAACATGAGCTTGATGTTTTCAATTCTCCAGGGTGACACATCTGCTCAGTGCCTGTATCAGTTACTCTTATTCTAATTCCCTCAGTTTGCTTGCCTAAAGCCAGTTTTAGGAGCAAGATGGATGTTTCAGACTCCTGACTTTAAGGAGAGATGGATCCTAGCTGTCTTCTGCCTCTCCTCCTCCAACACGTACACCCGTGGTAATTGCAGGGCTAAGTGATCTTCCAGGACTCAAATCCACTCTCAGGTTTTAGGTCATTTAGTCTTGGTACACCCATGAATGATTTGATGTTAGCCTTGCTCATCTTGCTCATTTGAGGATGCTTTTCTTTAATATTTTTCTCTGATATTTTATTCTGCTTCTTTGAGCTATTCCTTAAACTTTTTTTTTTCAGTTTTGCCCAAAGACAAACTGTAGGAGGCACTTTTCTTTATCAGCTCAGCTTGGCAAATATCAAATATCTCTAAGATAGCACTTGGAAAGTTATCTTTGGTATAGCAGAGTAGAAAATACCAAGAGCATTGGTTCATTTATTAATTAATTCATCAAACTAGGTGAATGGCAGGTGCATTAATATTTGTCCCCAGATACACAGTTTATGACATTATAAATATGTCATATTTCCCACATGATTGTCATAAGAAGAGAAAGCAAGAACAACAAAAAAGAAAAAAAATAGCTTTAATAGTTAAATCATGATCGTGATCCTTCCTGTAAACTGGCTTCAGAAATTGCACAGTAATTCATTTGGGACTGGTCACATTTCCCGTAAAGAGATACAACTGCTTTTGTGTTTAGTGTGATTCTGTACAGCTGTCATGAATGAAGCTTCTCAATTGGACTACATGGTGGAAATAGCAGTGAAGGAAACATATGAGGGGACTTCAAAAAATTCACAGAAAATGAAATTTAAAAATGTTTATTTATTCATGTATTTCAGAGTATAAAGACAGAGAGACAGAGATCTGCTATCCCCTGGGTCATTCCCAATGATCACACAGCTAGAGCTGTGCCAGGCTAAAGTCAGGAGAAAGGAAGGTAACCCAGGTCTCCTATTTGAGCAATAGGGATCAAGTAATTGTGCTATCACCTGCTGCCTCCCATGGTGCATATTAATAGAGAGCTTAAATCAGAAGCAGAGCTAGGACTCAGTCCTGGCACTCAGATATGGGATAAGGACATCCCAAGAAGTGCCTTAATCACTATGTCAAACCCTTGTCCCAGTAAGTTCATTTTGATGCAGAAACAAATCTGTAAACCGTACACCATACTTTGTTATTCATTTGATTTATTTGTATCTGATCACATTAACGAAAATAAACCCTGAATATTTAGTTGTTCTTTTTAACTATCTACACCCTTAAAATTCCACATTTTAAATGTATATAAACATTATGCATTTAATTAGGGTTCATTTAATCTTGTATTCCAGAAGAATTATTATTTGCTTATAAACTTCATTTTTAAAAAACTCTGCAGAATAAAATTCCTCATTAACTGTCTCTAATGAAAAATTTATTAGACAAGTTAAACATATTGATGAAACTGTCTTCTCAGGAATCACAAATATATAGTAAGATCTCAAGTTATAGTGGGCTGTAGCAAAGTATAAATTTAAATCAAAGAACCAGTGTTTAGTACTTTTTAGTCCTTCACAATCTCCAAAGACAACTGCATAGTTCATTAACATATCTATGAGCATTTAGTTGGCTCATTTGATTATTTATTAACCAACATGACCAACAGTCATGGAGGCCCCACCCTACCACAAAGTCTGCAGTCATCTATAACAGCTAATAATGTCAAAATCTATGCTGTGTCATAGCATATCTCTCTTTGTTAAGTTGAATGATGGCATATACAATTTTGATTAATATATTTATAACAATGTTCTCATTTATAGACTTGTATGGCATCTACTCTTGAAATAAATGAGGAAACTTGACAACACTGTTCTCCAACTGTGTTTGGATGTCTACACAAAGTGTCCAGACATTTCCATGGAAACATTCTAAAGAAGTTAAGCTCTATGGAGTAGCATTACTTGCCATAACATATGACATATCCTAGGCTCATGACAGAAACATGAAAGTTAAGGAAGAATGTAGTCAAAAGAAGAAAGGAGGCAATAAGCAGTTGAAGCTTTAATGGAAATTAAACTCCAAAATCCCATTTCAGGGTCCAGGATTATAATGCAGCAGATAAAGTCACTGCTTGTGATGTTAGCATCTCTTTATCAGTAATAATGGCTGGAGTCCCAGCTAATCTGCTTCCTATCCAGCCCATGTTAATTGTGCCTGGGATGGCAGCTGAAGATGTCCCAAGTACTTGAGGCCCTGCAACGCATATGGGAGACCCCAATGGAGTTCCTGGCTCCTGGCTTTGACCCAGTGTGGCCCTGTCCATTGTAGCCATTTGGGAAGTAAGCAAGTAGATGCAAGACACTTCTCTCTGTCTCTCTTTCTGTATCTCCTTCTTTATCACTCTCTGTGCACTTTTAAATAAATAAATACATTTTTTTAAAAATGAAATCATATATCAAAATGTAGGGGTATTAACCTGTTAATTCTTATTTATTCCTGCTTTGATATTAGCTTCTTATAACTTTTCTCACATCCAGTCCTTATTTAGAATTTTCTTAAGAACAGATGGAAGTAATCATGGATTGAACTCTCACTCCTCCTACTCTTTTTCTGGCCTAATTCTTTCCAAGGGCACATCTGGGCCTGGAATGGGTTCTTTTAATAGTTTTCTCAAGAGCATGTGATTGAGACATTCCATGTGTTTAATTAAAGTTTGTGTGTGTATGTGTGTGTGTGTGTGTGCTTTGTGTATAGTGAGGACCTTGTGTGTCCAAGATCACATGTGTGAACTGTGACACTGAACTATTCATAACTCACTCTAGACTGATGGGTGGTTAGCATCAAGGAGGAAATGGATGTAAGAATCGCCCACAGAATATTACCATTCTCAGATCTAATCAAGTCAATACACAGCTTCCTCTCTTGCAGCTGTCATCTTTGTGAACTGATGAGCCCTGGAGGGCACAGAGTCAACCTCTGTAAGCTGAAGCTAAAGGAGATGATGTGACATATACAACAACCTAGGACTAGAAAACAGGTCTAGGAGTCTCTAGGGTTTGCATTATGCCTTTAAACATGGGACAGCAACTTTAAAATCAAAATTTAAGAAAAGCAAATAACATAGTTAGTTAATCGAACTTTGTGTAGGCTCTGACTTGGAAGACCCCAAACCCTGAATGACTGGACCAGATTGCTTGTGCTGCCAGGATTAAGAAACCACCCACAAGCCCGGCCTCTATGTTCATCGCTATGCCCTAGTTTCCACTTGGCCCTGTCCCCCTCCTCAGCAATTAGAAATAGTACAAAACCTTTCTTAATGCATGAAATGGACAGATTTCCCAAAGGAGTTTGATATCCAAAATGGGATGAAAGTTACTAATTTTATTAATTATACAAGAATACAAATAAAAGTAATAATATCTAATATTTAGAAACAATTTTTTTTACCAAAAATGTACTGATTGTATTGTGTTTAGTAGTTTGTATCTCCAACAGTCCTTTAGTAGAGTGTTATTATCATTCTGGTTTCACATGAGAAAATTTTAAATGATTTTGCTGGCGCTATGATATAGTTAGATAGGAGAAAGAAGTTCTGTAGTTCTATTGCACAGTACAGGGACTGCAGATAATAATAATGTTCTTTGTATTTTCTAAAAAAAAAAACTAGAAGAAAAGATTTTTGAGTGCATTCACCATAAATAAATGATGTTTGAGGAGATAGGGATGCTTGCTCCGACTTGAAAATCACATAATGTACATATGAATCTAAGCATCACATGGTATCCCATAAATGCATACAATTTTTGTGCCAGTTAAAAATATTTTTCAAAAAAAAATAAATCACCATTTCATTGCTGAGTGACTGAAAAGTGGGATAACCAGTTTCCTGACATAAAAATCTTGCTCTTTCCTTTACCTCATACTTGGCAACCACTCCCAACAACACAGGACAACTTTAAGGCTTTTTCCTCCTGAAGCTCTCCTTGAGTGGAATCCTCCAAAACCCTAGGTAGTTGCAAGGGCTAAGAAACACGTGTAAGTGAAAGGTAAAGTCTTTAAAAGGTAGGAGTGAAATAAAAGAAAAGGTAAAGAAAGGAGGGCTTTGGGATTGTTAAATTCCCAGGGCTACCCTGGTGAAAGAATTGCAGTTGTTTGCAAATGATTCAGGAATAAACTCCCTCTGAGTCAGTGAATTCAGCTGAAAGACAAGTGAAAACTTAACAAGACTGTTCTAAATGGATGACTCACTGACCTTGGAAATTTGGCTAGTAGATGTCTAATAAAAACAACCCCCTTTGGTTTAAGAGTTGAGAAATTTACTCCACACACAAATTAACAGTACAGTGGACTGAGAGGAATTTGATTTGTTTTTAAAAAAACAGAAACTGTGCAGATTTCGTTCTCAAGGATGAGTAAAGCAGTACTAAGGAACTTAAAGGAAGTACTGCCTTAGGGAGACAGGGCAGCGTATAGAATGATTCATAGTAAGTAATAAAAGATTTTTTAGAAGTATCTACTTTGCATTTGTAATAAATAAAAAAGAAAATCATCTGTTTTGAAATGTGAATCAAGAAATGAGTTTAAAATAGATAAAATAGAACAAAGGCCAAGATTAAAGTGGAATTGACCAATTTAAGAAAAGAATGCATTAATTAAGTAGAAAATCTTTTTTCTAGTAATTACCAATACTCTTGCCAAAGATAATTATAAATGCTGAGTAAGTGAAAAGAAAAACTCTTTGAAGGTATCAGTGAAGGCATTAGAGAGCAACTGACACAGTCAGGAGTCAGAGAGCAGATGAGCTTCAGTGATCAGCTTTCTTCCCTGGGTACTGGTGATTTCAATCACCATTTCTGCAAGGGGTAGACTGCCGGTGGTGGCAGTTTCACCAAGCAAGGGAGACATAAACAAAAGAGCCCAAAACATAAGAGAGAGGAAGGAACAACAGAAAGGAAGGCCCAAAATGCTAATAATTTGCCCTTGAGGTATTTGCCAACTCCCAATCAATATTCGTGCAGAGTGAAAGTTGAAAAATAAACAAAGTCCAGCTGAGATGTCCAAGTGTGAAGCTGAGATTTTAGCAGTCTGCTGGGGCCAGAGAGAAGTTGGAATTCACAAGTCACTAGGTGAGGCAACCTTTGTAAAACCCCTAGGCTTTCAGTTGAGACATAAAAAACAAACAAAAAACAAACTTATCTATATAACCCAAGTACTAATAATGCAAATCAAAGAGGCAAAAAGTTACTTGCAAAAAATAAAATTCAGATTTTTATAATGCCAAAACTTATAGTTTTATACAGCTATGGTTAATAAAAGTATTGACCTTGAAGAATAAGAATAAATAAATCATTAAATTGTAAAATGACAACTAGATTAAAAACAAAAAAGTTATAAAAACAAAGAGAAAACCAAGAAATGAAGTACAAAAAAAAGCACCAGACACATCTAATTGACAAGCAACTAAAGAATTAGTTTAGGCTGGAAAGCCAAGACACCCTGGAAAAAAAAAAAATGACCTAAATGAAAGATCTCTGTGAGTGAGATCCCAGTGGAAAGAACGGGTCATCAAAGAAGGAGGTACCTTTCTCTGAAGGGAGGAGAGAACTTCCACTTTGACTATGACCTTGTCTAAATAGGATCAGAGTCGGTGAACTCAAAAGGCTTCCAAAGCCTTGGCAACTCATGACAAGAGCCTAGGGGGATTACTGAGGCCATAAACAAGAGTGTCAATTTGTTAAATCAGCAACAGGAGTCACTGTGCACTTAGTCCTCATGTAGGATCTCTGTCCTTAATGTGCTGTACATTGTGATTTAATGCTATAACTAGTACTCAAACAGTATTTTTCACTTTGTGTTTCTAGTGGGTGCAAACTGTTGAAATCTTTACTTAATATATACTAAACTGATCTTCTGTATATAAAGAGAATTGAAGATGAATCTTGATGCAAATGGAAGGGGAGAGGGAGCGGGAAAGGGGAGGGTTGCGGGTGGGAGGGAAGTTATGGGGGGGAAAGCCATTGTAATCCATAAACTGTACGTTGGAAATTTATATTCATTAAATAAAAGTTAAAAAAAAGAATTAGTTCTCTTAAAAATTAATAAACAAATGTCTAGAACAACCACCAACAGAATTTTTTAAAATTAGGTTACTGCGGCCGGCGCAGTGGCTCACTAGGCTAATCCTCTGCCTTGCGGCACTGGCACACCGGGTTCTAGTCCCGGTCGGGGCACCGGATTCTGTCCCGGTTGCTCCTCTTCCAGGCCAGCTCTCTGCTGTGGCCAGGGAGCGCAGTGGAGGATGGCCCAAGTACTTGGGCCCTGCACCCCATGGGAGACCAGGAGAAGTACCTGGCTCCTGCTTTTGGACAGGCGTGGTGCACCAGCCGCGGCGGCCATTGGAGGGTGAACCAATGGACCAATGGCAAAGGAAGACCTTTCTCTCTGTCTCTCTCTCTCACTGTCCACTCTGCCTGTCCAAAAAAAAAAAAAAAAAAAATTAGGTTACTGCTTCTAGCATTCATTTTAGAAAAAATGGGAATCGACTTAATCAAATATTTGCTACATTTGAAAGCTCTAATCATCTCTGGGGGAGATGACAAGATGGCAGCACAGTGACAAGGTGCTCTGTTCCAGGCTAGGCAAAAACGGGGAAAATGGAGAAAGTGCATTCTCCAGGAGAGTTGGAGGGGAAACTGCAGTGGAGGCTCTACGGGAGGAGAGAGGTCATGGAACTGTGTGGAAGATGCAGACTTTCACCAATGAAAATGGACACAACAAATGACCCTAGTGGCCCCGAGCCAGAGAAAGCGCCCCTTTGAAGAGCAAGGTGAGATCCGACTGCAGCAGTCTGTGCCGCTGGTGAAACAGCCGAAGGGAGAGCCTAGCAGATTACACTGTCTTTGAGTCTGGCCCAGAGCCCCGAGGGGAACAGGGTACTTTCTCACCCAGAGAAAAAGAAAAAAGGGCATGTGTTTCTCCCCATTCTCCCCTCCAACAGTGCTCTGCAACCAGCTGCGAGAGGGCAGGCGCCATACTGGACTTAAGTTGGTAGCAGCTGCTGCAAGCCTAGTGCATGCACCCAGAAACTGGTGGAGACAGTGGTCATCTTGTCAGCAGAGACAAATGCAATAGCTCTGGCACACAAACCCAGAAAAGAGTTGGGAGAAGGAGCCATTCTGGCATTAGTACCAGCTACAGACTCTTGTATATGCTCAGCACAATGGTGATAAGAGTACAGCTGCAGCCAGTGAGTATTGTGCACGTGTGTGATACAGTGATTTTACCAGAGGGGAAAATCCACACTCACCACTGACTCGAGTCTGGTTGAGAGGCTTAACAGAGGACTGAACACTTACATATGACTGTGAGGTGCCCTCAGCACCCCAGCATATCACAGGCTCCAGGACTCAGGGCTGAAACTGCCCCTATGGAGCACACACAGGCAGCTGACTCTGGGAACATCTAAGCCTCTCTGTGGACAGGCCAGGCCAGCAGGGTAGAGTGGATCCTCTGCTCCCTGAAACAGGGACTTTTGTGACTGCATGAGAGGGCACAGGGTATAGCTGGGTTTCTGGGCAATCACTGTATGCGGCTCCACGTGCTCAGGGCTCCCTGATTGCCTGGGGTGGGTCATTACAACAGGATCATACTCACACTGAGGACTGCACAGACCCTTTGTGCAGTTCACATAGGAAAAAAACGGCTGAATGTTGCAACCAATGAGGCCTAGCACCCAAGCATTGATCACCTTTGAGAGGAGCTGAGTCAGGTTGCAGGCAGAGGTGAGAATAGACTGCAGCAACTCATGGTGATATACCCAGAGGAAGACTGAGGTGTGTGTCTGGACTGGAGCCCTACAGGCCAGTAGTTGCTAGAGGTTACCCGCTGACCCAGTGAAAGAAAAAGGGGCATATTTATCTCTCCCCACAAAGGCTTACCCTGCCCAGCTGAGAAAAGAGGGTGCTATTTTGGGACAGCAGCTGTGGAAGACTTTGTGCATACATATAGCAACTGGCTGAGACAGGACATCATAGTCATAGCAGTACTGGTGGCAGTGGTGGGCAGAAGGCAATGTTTGGCCAGTGTCTCTTGTGTAATTGTATATTCCAGAGATTCTAGTGGAGGGGAAAAATCCACAGTCCCCATTGACTTTATGCCTGGCTGGGAGGATTCCCAGGTGGCCAGGCACCCACGTAGGACTGTGAGGCATCCTCAGCCTCGCAAGATACCACAGGCTCCAGGACTCAAGTCATCTAGGCAGATCTGGCTAGGGGAACATCTGCCTCTCTCTTGAATTGACAGGCTGGCAGGGCAGAGCCAAACCTCTATACCCAGTGAGTGTGGGAGCCTTGTGTACTGAGACTGTGGGGACTCAGTGTCTACATGAGAGGGTGAGAGGGTACAGGGAGCAGCTGGGTCTCTGGGCAATAACTAGATGTGGCTCCACAAGCTCCTAGCTCCTTGGTTGCCTGGGGTGGGTCATTGCAGTGGGATCCATGCTCAAGGTGAGACTTCACATATCATTTGTGTGGTTCAAATGGCAGCATGGATGAGTTTTGAACTCACTGGGGGCTAACACCTGGGCATTGCTCAGCCTGGAGGAGAGTAGGTGATAGGGTGATCACACCAACAGAGGAAACCATTCCGCACTCTTCTGTTAACAAGAGGAAATCGACCACATCAAAATTGGGCATTACCCTGGATACTTGCCCAACCCTGGAGGACTGACAAGAACTCCTTGGCCACACAGACCAAACACCTTTTGATAGTCACTGAAGGTACAGACATTCCACTAGGCCACAGAGACATGGCTCAAAGCTAAAGGCCAGCACAGGAAAAAAACAAAATTCAACTCCACAAGTGTGTAAAAGAAAACACAAAAATTAAAGAAACAAGAATAATGAAGACACCATGATCCCCCCAAAGGAACACAACATTTAAATAATAGAATGTGAAGATAAAGAGATTGATGAAATGCCAGAACTGGGATTCAAAAGATTAATCATAGGATTAATCAAAAGCAATCAAAAGCAAATCCAATAACTAAAGAAAACCATACATCACATGATTGAAAATTTTTCCCATGAAATTGATATTTTAAAGAGAAATCAAAAATAAATATTAGAAGTGTAGAATTCAATAGTTCAAATAAAAAAAAAAGCCATGGAAAGCCTTAACAGCAGAGTTGGTGAGGCAGAAGAAAGAAACAATATCCAAGCTATAAGATAAATCTTTGGAAATCTTTCAGTCATACCAAAAAAAAAGGAAGAAAAAATTTGAAAGCTTAAAAACAGTGTTGGAGATTTATGAGAAACTATCAAATGCTCAAGTTACAGGTTTTAGGACTTCCTGAACACATGGAAAGAGAGAATGGTTTAGAAGTTCCCCAATTTAGAGAAAGAAAGAGACATACAAATACAGGAAGTACCTAGAACTCCTAATAAATATGAAAAGAAAATATCTTTACCATGACACATTGTAGTCAAACTTTCTACAGTAAACAAAGAAAAGATTCTAAAATGCACAGAAAAGAAATGCCAGATTACTCTCAGAGGGTCTCCAATTAGATTCACAGCCAATCTCTCATCAGAAACTCTACAGGATAGTACAGAAAGGAGACACATAATCCAAGTTTTAAGATAAAAAAAAACCATCAATCCAAAATACTGTACTCTTGAAAGCTGTCATTTGTGAATAAAGGTTAAATAAAGATCTTCTGTAACAAATAGAAATTGAAATAATTGTTACCACTTGTTCAGCCTTACAAAAGATGCTTAAGGTGTACTCCATATAGAAACACAGAAAGACGGTCATCATTATGAAAGAAGGTGAAGACAGAAAAATCTCCCAGTAAAAGTAAAAAGGAAATCCAAAGTAAACAATGAGAATCTTTATAGAGAAATGATAAGTTATTACTTATCATTAGTAACCCTGAATGTAAATGGACTGAATTCTTCAGTTAAAAGGTACAGACTGACTGCATGGATTAAAAAATAAGATCATCAATTTCAGCATACAAAAAACACTTCAGCAAAAGATACACACTAAACAAAAGTGAAAGGTTGGAAAGATATGCTATACTAATGGAAATTGTTAACAGAGATGAAGAAGGTCACTATGTAATGATTATTGGATCAATCTAACAGGAAGATGTGACTATAATAAATGTGTATGCATTCAATTACAGGATACACAATATTTAAAAGAAGTGTTAATGAAAGGGAGACATGGACTCAAATATAATACTAATGCGGCACTTAAACACACCACATTCAGCAATGGATAGATGAACTAGAGAGAAAATCAGCAAAGAAACAACAGAGTTAATCAACACTATAGGCCAAATGAACCTAACAGATATCTACAGAACTTTTCTTCCCACACTTGCACATCCTTCTATTCAGTACATGGAACTTTCTCTTTAGGATAGATCACATGCCATGCTATAAATTAAGTCTCAGCAAATAAAAAATAATCAAAATCGTACCATTCATCTTCTGTGACCACAATGGAATGAAGCTGGAAATCAACAACCCAAGAATCTCTAGAACAGATACAAACACATGGAGACTGAGCAACAGTCTCCATGAACAGTGGGTCCTTGGAGAAATCAAAAGTAATATTAAAAATTTCTGAAAATGAATGAAGACAACGATATATCATATCAAATCTTATGGGATACAGCAAAAGCAGTATTAAGAGGGAAGTTTATAGAAATTGGTTCTACATCAAGAACTTGGAAAGGCACCAAATAAATGAGCTATCAATGGATCTCAAGGATCTAGAAGAACAACAAACCAAACCCCAAATTAGTAGGAGGAAATAACAATTATTATAGAACAAAATTGAAACCAAAAAATAACACAAAAGATCAGTAAAATGACAAGCTTGTTTTTTTTTTTTGAAACAAATAAGCAAAATTGATACACCATTGGCCCAACTAACCAAAAAAGAAACAGATTCAAATCAATAAAAACACAGAAGAAAAAGGAAATGTAACAACAGATACCACAGAAATAAAAAGAATCATCAGGAATTACTACAAAGAGCTATATGCCAACAAATCAGGAAACCTAGAAGAAATGGATAGATTCCTGGACACATATATTTACCAAATGGAGTCTTGAAGACATAGAAAACTTAAACAGATCAAAAACAAACACAGAGGATGAATCAGTAATAAATACCCTCCCAACAAAGAAAAGTGGGTAGCTTCATTGCTGAATTCTACCAGAAATTTAAAGAAGAACTAATTCTAATTTTTCTCACACTATTCAAACAACTGAAATAGAGGGAATCCTCTCAAACTCCTTCTAGGAGGCCAGCATCATGTTCATTCCCAAATCAGAAAAAGTTACAACAGAAAAAGAGAACTACAGCCCAATATCCCTGATGAACATAGATGAAAAAAATCTCAAAAAAACACCACCTAATTGAAGCCAAGAAAATATCAAAAAGATCATTCACCTGGACCAAGTGGGATTTATCCCTGTTATGCAAGGATGGTCAATATTTGCAAATCTATAAATATGATATATCACATTAATAAACCGAAGAACAATATCTATATGATTATCTCAATAGATGCAGAAAAGCATTTGCTAGAATACAGCACCATTTAATGAAAAAAATATTAAGCAAATTGGGTATATAAAGGAACATTCCTCAACACAATCATGGTAATTTATGACAAATACATAGGCAGCATCATAGTGAATGGGGAGAAGTGACAAAAGTGCTCAGACCATACAGTGGAGTAAAGATAATTTTTTTTAAGAAATGGTGCTGGCAAAACTGAATTTATATGTGTAGAAATATTAGATCCATACCTCTCATGATGCACAAAAATCAACTCAAGATGGATATAAGACCTAAATTTAAGACCTGAGCCTCTGAAGTTTCTGGAAGAAAATGTAGGGAAAAAACTACAAACATTGGTGTAGGGAACAACTTCGTGGACCAGACACCCAAAACACAGGCAATAAAAGCAACTAAACAAATGGGATTACATCAAACTCAGAAGTTTTGCACAGCAAAAGAAATGACCAATGGAGTGAAGAGACTTACAACAAAATGAAGAAAAATATTTGCAAACCATCTATCTGTCCCTCTCTTGGGATACCCAAAAGGCTTGAACACAGTGTATCAGAGATATCTGCACCACCATGTTTATAGGAGCACTGTTCACAATAGCAAAAATTGGTATAAACCAAGGTGTCCATCATCAGATGAATGGATAAAGATAATATGGTATATATACACAGTGGAATATTATTCAGCTATCAAAAAGAATGACATTCTACCATTTTTTTAAAAAATGATTGATTGATTGATTTGAAAGGCAAAGTTGCAGAGAGACAGAAAAGAGAGGGGAGAGGAGAAAGGGGAGGAAATGAGTGTGCTCTCTCTCTCTCTCTCTCTCTCTCTCTCTCTCTTGCTCTTCACTCCCCAAATGGCTGCAATGGCCAGAGCTGGGCTGATCTTATGCCAGGAGCCAGGAGCTTCTTTTGGGTCTCCCACGTGGGTTCAGGGGCCCAAGGACTTGGGCCATCTTCTGCTGCTTCCCCAGGTGAATTAGCAGGGAGCTGGATGAGAAGTGGAGCAGCTGTGACTTGAACTGGTGCCATATGGGATGCTGGTACTGCAGGTGGCAGCTTTACCTGCTACACCATGGCTCTGGCCCCAAAATTCTACCATTTGCAGCAAAATGAACCCAACTGGAGGACACCATGTTGAATGAAGTAAGCTGGACACAGAAAGACAAAACCACATATTCTCCCTAATATGTGTAGGCTAGAATTTTTTAAAAAATCAAAAAGGAAAGAAAAAAATAAAAAACAATTGTAAGTTGATTTAAGAATCTACCTCAGGAAGATATCAAACAAACTCCAGAAAATTATACCCAAAATTAGGAACAGGAAAGAAATCAGAAATTGAATAAACAGAAAAATATTCTAAAGGATAAACAGCACCTTAACCTGATTCTTTGAAATGCTAACAAAGTGCTTAAATTAGTAGTAAGAATGGTTAAGAATTGAGAGAAAGGATGAATAAGCAATATCACAAATGAAAATAGGACATCACCTAAGGTTTTCAAAGCATTGATATTAATAGTAAGATGATATCATGAGTCACTTTGTGCTATTAAGATAAAAAATTTAGATGAAAGGAACAGAGCCCCACCAAAATTAAATATAACTTCTGAAGCTGACACAGGAAGAAATAGCAACTCTGATTCCACAATTTTCAATTCGTGTACCGAATTTACAGTTTAAACATTTGTCCCTCTCCCTCCAAAAATCCTGTCCCAATTGACTTTATTGATTCACTCTACATATCACTTCTAAGAAATAACATCTATTTTACACAAATTCTTATAAGAATTAAAATGAAGGTGAGTCTAATTTTGGTACAGGCCAACTTTGCTCTAAAATATAGATACTTTGAAAATTATTTCTATATTAAAAACCTGAATATGGATGTTTATAGCATATTTACTCATAATTGCTACACTTAGAAACAACCAAACTGTAGTTCAAAGATGCATGTGTAAACTGTGGTTCATCCAGACAATGAAATATTAATCATTAATGACCCCCAAACTGACCTATAGTCAGTGAAAATCTGATCAAAACCAAATAAAATGTTGTGTATGTGCAAAATATTAAAAGGATTCTAAAATTCATATTGAAATGCAAATAGCTAAATATAGTTTGGATGCTCTTAAAAAACAAAATAAAAGGAACTTTATCTGAAGATTTAATACATTTACATAATTAAGATACTATGGAATCAACACAAAGCTATGCAAATAGACAAGAATATAGACAGAAAGTGGTTCTGCAGAGCCCTAAAAAATGTAGAATCTTTTCAACAGATTATTCTGGGGCAATTGGATATCCACCTGGAAAAAATATGAATCCTACTCTTACATTGTAAAATAGAAACATCCAAAATCAATCTTAGCTGGGTTATAGATCTAAATGTAAAAGTAACCAGTAACATTTCTAGCATGAGTCTGATACAGTAGCTACCAACCATCTGTGACAAGTTGAATTCAAATTAATTTATTTTAAATGAAATTTATAGTCCATTTCCTCAGACACACTAGGCACAATTCTAATGCTCAGTAGCACTTGGAAACAGCATTTGACATATCAGATATGAAACATTTCCATCATTATAGAAAGTCCTTAGATCTGTTGATGATCTCAGAATTCGAAAGATTATTTAAAAAGAACACACACACACACACACACACACCATAAAGAAAAAGACTGATCAATTTAAATGTACTAAATATATATTGGTCTGAGGCCAGCGCTGTGGCATAGTAGGTTAAGCCTCTTCCTGCAGCTCCAGCATCCCATATGGGTACCAGTTCAAAACCCAGCTGCTCCACTTCTGATCCAGCTCCCTGTTAATGTGGCTAGGAAAACAACAGAAGATGACCCTAGTGTTTTGGCCCCTGCATCCACATGGGAGACCCAGAGAAAGCTCCTGGCTCCCAGCTTTGGCTTGACCCAGCCCTGGTAGTTGTAGCCGTTCAGTGAATGAAACAGTGGATGGAAGATTTCTCTCTCTCTGCCTCTGCTTCTCCCTTTTTGTAACTCCACTTTCAAACAAATAAATAAACCTTTTTTTAAAAAAAATAAGACGATGTTCTATTCATCAAAAGACATTAAGAGACTGAAACAGCAAGTTTTAGATGGGAACAAGTTTTTCTAATAATCAATGACTTACATCTAATGTATACATTAAACTCATAGATACAAGAGACAATTCAGTGGTAAAATAAAGAGATAACCCAGTAGTGAAATGGGCAAGAGATTCAACAACTTTAGTAGTCAAGGAAATTAATTTTAAACTATGAGGTACTTCTATCCTACATATTCACCATAGCGACTAAATTTAAGGAGACTGAAAATACTAAATATTGATGTGAAGAAAGAACGATGCAAGTGAAGGCTCATATACTACTGAGCTTGCATATTGGAGCACTCATGTTAGAAAGTTGTTTGGCAGTAGCAAATTTGGACTGGATCTCCAAGTGCTATAACTAGTGATTTCACTCCTAATTATGAACCCAATAGAAATGCATGCTTACTACATATGAAAATATTCACGGCAGTAGTATTATTCATAGTAGCCCAAACTGGAAACAACTCAGATGATCATCAGTCAGTAGAATGGAAAAACTGTTATATTTTCATAGAACAGAAAAATATGCAGCATTGATAATAAGTAAAATAAAACCATGTGGAGTCATTTCAGAAACAATTTTAAGAAGTGAACACAAGAAGATGTATACAATATGTTTTCTTTTTCATATAGCATGATTTAAATGGGCGTAAAAAGAATGCTAGCAGTCAAGATGATGGTTTCCTTTGGTAGAAGGAAAAAAATGTTGGAGAGGGAACTAGAAAGGAGCTTCTGGGATGCTGGCTATCTTCTCTACTTATTGGCCTTGGTTTTTACGAGGTATTTGCTTTGTTATAAATGCATTACATATGTTTTGTGTGCTTTTTATATGTGTGTTCCACTCTGATTACAAGGTTTAAAATATTTTATCTTTAAAATAAACCTACAGGACAAAACTTTTTATGGAAATTTCCCTCTGAAATAGGACAAGACAGTAACTTTCAACTTTTAAAAATAAAATGAAGAGCCTCAATGAGTAAAAGTGCTGCTCTAGTTAAAGTAAAAATGTGAAAGAGTCTAGTCCTACCTGTTTAGCTTCTCTCTGCCTTATAGACCATTCCCATCTCACAAATCAGGCATATCTGAAGAGTCTTTGATTTCCTTGGAAGGAAGTTTAGAAAGCACTGAAATAGGATTCATTCTTTATAGAGATATTTGAGACCTTACTTCGAGGGATGTAGAAGATACAGCATGGGCTGAGACTGTGGCAGTGTGGCTTCAACTACTCTTTCAGTGTCAGCATCCCATATGGAAGGCTGGTTCAAGGCCCAGCTGCTCTGATTCCAATCCAGCTTCCTGCTAATGTGCCTGAGAAAGTAGCAGATGATGGCCCAATAAGGAATTCTAGGCTCCTGGCTTCAGCCTGGGTCATTGCAGCCATCTGCAGACTGAGCCAGTGGATAGAAGCCACCACCACCATCCACCCTACCCTGCCAACTAACTCACTCACTCATTCTTGCTCTCTCTCCCTCTCACTCTGTTATTCTGCCTTTTAAATAAATAAAGCATTTTTTAGAAAGTAATGACAGTGGACAAAGTGAAACCCTTCCTCTTATGGGGTTACTTTCTGTTAACTGGTATACCATTATGGAAGACAGAACGGAGATTCCTCAGAAACCTGTAAATTAATCTACCATATGACCCAGTCATTCCACTCCTGGGAATTTAACCAAAGGAAATGAAATCAGCATATGAAAGAGTTATCTATATCCTCATGTTTATATCGGTTCAACTCATAATAGCTAAGATATGAAATCAACCCAAATATCCATCAACCGATGACTGGATAAAGAAAACAGTATATATACATGATACAATACTACTCAGCCACAAAAAAAAAGAATGCAACCTATCTTCCACAACAAAATTGATGCATTTAGAGACGATTATACTTAGTGAAATAAACCATTCCTAGAAAGAAATATATCATATATTTTCTCTGATTTGTGGTAATTAACATATAGAGTACAAAAAAAGTATAATGTAAATGAGTAAAATTTACATCTTGAGACCTGATTACTGTTTATGTCCCTGTCTATACAGACAGTGGTCTTTTTACTTACTACTAATTGAATTCTTTCTTTAGTGAAGGATTAAGCTATGATTATAAAGTAAATTGAAAGTATGTTATCACAAAATTTACAAGAAAAATAAGAAAATAAGGTGCAGGGAGGGTAGGAAGTATCATAACATTCTTATAATTGTATATATGAAATACATGAAATCTACTCCCTTTATATAAATGTAAAAAAAAGAAATGGGAAAATAGTAACCATCTGATGTGATAGATTAACTAATTTGAGTGTGGTAAATATTTAACATGTATAACTAACAAAAAATCATATTGTGAATTTAAATAAATACAGTTTTATTTGTCAACTATTATTACACTTACAAAATGCCTAGAAGCAATGTCAAATATCATTAAATAAACCTGGAAATTTATATAAAATAGAAATGTGAAAAATCAATTCCATGCTTCCTTACTTTGTTAAGAGGAAGTTTAGTTGATAGAGAATTAGGGCTTTGAAAGGAAGGTAAAGAAAGACAATTTACATCCATAGAAGAAATTTTGACATGACATTAAGCTGATATGACACTTCACAGAGGTATTTATAACACAAATCTCTTTATAAATAGTTAATTCATTCCACATGATTTGGGATCCTACCATATGCCTGATAATGTACAAAGCTTTGGATATACACAATAACACAATATAAGGATGTTTCTATAGTCAACAAGCTTGCAGTTTGGAAAGTAGGACACACATTAAACAAAATACTTAAATTAGAGATGGATTAAAGGACAGAACCAGGATTAAATACCATGCTTCTTCTTACCAGATGACAACCATACTTGATCATGATATTGTCTAACTTAACATTTTGAAATACCTAAAGTCAGTAAATTCTAATACGCTTCATTTTTTCAACCAGTTTTACTTAAGACAGCTTTTTAAAATCCTTAAGATATTCCAGAAGTAGAGGTAAGACCTAGGTAGACATATATGGCTAAGAAAACTTTGAGGAATTCAGATGAGCAGCCAACACTGAGAAACATTGATTTATGTGGAATTTTACTTCATATGTTTTAAATTTCTCTTATATTAACTTCTAAAACTATTTTCCAGCTTATTTAATATCTAATGACCTTCTAACCCATATGCCTTATCAGCCACAGAAAATATGTATGCTTCTTTACTACGTGCAAAGTTTCAGGGTGGACACATGTTCTGAGCTAAGTAACTAGAATATAAAGCTGACCATATCTGATAGTGGCAAAAATAGGGGGCAAGTTGTTTATGTAATATTTGTTTTAATTATTTTTAAGTGTTTATTTATTTGAAAGGTAGAGTGTCAGGGAGAGATAGAAATTTTCTTTTTGCTGATTCAGTCCCCAAATGCCCATAGAACTAGGACTGGGCCAGGCCAAAGCCAGGGGCCAAGAGCTCTTCCAGATCTACCATGTGATGGAAAGAACTCAAGTATTTGGGTCATCATCTGCTGCCTTCCAAGTGTATGAGCAGGAAGGCAGATCAGAAGTGGGGGCAGAACTCAATCTGAGGAATTCCAGTATGGGATACAGGTGTCCCAATTAGGAGGTTAACCCACTGCACCACAAGACCCACCCCTATTTTAGCTATATTTTAACTCTTCACCTCAAACTTCAGTGCAATTCAATGTGAAGCTAAATAAGAGTTGCATTATCCAAGTGTCACATCAGTGAAGTTCAGTGTCATACTCCCCTGTAGTTATAGGAGAGTACTGCTTCTGCACAGCCAGGATGTTATATGTATGTATATTCATCAAATCGGAAATGACCACCTAAGACAAAATCTAGCAATAGACTTAATTAAATATAAAAAGTAGTTAAAGTACAACTGAGTCCTCCCTAAGGTTTCCCAAGTCACCTGCTTTCCTCCTACTTTTCAGACCCTTGCCTCTCCCCTTCTTGCTTAATACCATCCAGGAAGAAACTGGAATTTAAAGATATTAACATGACTGACACTTAAAGAAATCTGTCTTTAAGCTCTGTCCATGTGCTTTAGGCCTTCTTTGAAAAGTCTCAACTTCATTCAACAGTGATGATGTAAAACTAATGATCTTTGTTTTCCCTTGTTCCATGTTAAGTTTCTACATGTTACTTTATTTCTAAGAGAAAGCCCAAAAGAATCAAACGCCAACACTTCACATCTATTATGAATTCTAAAATTCTGATTTACTTCCCCCCTGCCAAGTAAAATTTCATTACAAACTTTCCCCCAAGGATTTCAGCCCTTAAAATTAAGAGTCAGATACCAAGTAATCTTTAACAAAAAAAAAAAATCATACAACAAAAGTTATCATATTTTATGGCCAAGTAATTTTATCCATTAGAACTGTGATGACTGACAACCTAATCCTTTGACTTGGTATAATGACCTACTTAAAAATACAAGTTTGTACTCATGTTAGTACCTATTCTGAAAATAAATTAAAACATCTTATCAAAAGGAAACTCACTGCTCTCATTAGCATCATTTAGGAAAAAACTAAAGCCGATTATGTGCATTATTCAACCAAACTACCAAGCAAGATCTGTATGGCACAAAAAGCATAACCAAACATAATATGCCCTGGTATTTTTTAATGAATAAATTACATGTTGACCCCTTGAGAACACAGGATGGAATGGTAAGTTTAATTCATTGCTTAGGTAGTTTTTACTCTAGAAGGGACCGAGATTTCCCTGACTCCAGAGGTCTCTACCTGGCAGCTTTTTCTGCAGTTGTAATTTCTTTTATCTGTAGTATTTTGATTTAATTCATTGCTAATATTAAATAATACACTTAAAAATTCAGACTTCCATTTATTCTTGAAAAATTGGAATATCTAGCCTCATTTCTCACATTTACAGGGACAAGCATCATTCAATATGCAAAAGCCATCAGCTGATGCACTTCATTCAAATTATCTGCATGGCTTTTGATTTTGAAGATTGTTGATCGACTCTCTACTATCACTGCTCCATCCTGGTACGAATAAGGATCCTACAGAAGATGTTTAAAAAACAACCAACCAAACACTACTGAAAGAAATCATCATTCTTGGTTTCATTAGGACCTGACACCAGACATGACATATAAAACAGAGTGCTTCTTAGTACTGCTTACTCACCACCTTAGGACACAAATATTTTTATTCTGAAGCTCAAGATAAGAATCTATTTTTACTGAATTTTGCAGGATTATAGAGAAAGAAGAGGACAGGAGAGGGAAGAAGAGAGTACTAATAAATTGGGTATAATAGTTGAAGTTTCATTTGAAAGACAAAAAAATGGGATGTACATATTTGTAATTTGTATCAAAACAAAAGCAATAATTAGTTTTGTAAAAAGAACAACATAGGTTGTTAGGGACTAACTCTTAAATAAATGCGTGATTAAAATTACATTTGTTATGATGGGTATGGGGAAGTGGTTAAGATGGCAGTTTTGGATAATCATATCCTCACGTTACAGTGCTGGGTTCACACCCAGCTCTGCTCCTGATTCCAGCTTCCTGCTAATGCACACTCTGGGAGGCAGTAGGTGATAGTACAACTGTTTGGGTCCCAGCCCCACATACAGGGTATCTTGACTGAGAGTCTATCACCCAACTTTAACCTGGAGCAATCCTGGATTAAGGAATGAGTCAGAACATGAGAGCACTCAGTCTAACATTCTCTCTCCCTCTCCGTCTCCTTGTCTTTGCCTCTGTTTTCCTGTCTCTCAAGTAAATAAAAAAGAAAATTACATTTGTTGATGTTTTATTTAAGAAAGCCTAAGTCACAGAGGATATAATAAAGTGGCTCAGTATTTTAAATATGAATTTTATTAAATTTCTACTTATTTTTAAATTCCTCTCTTTAGGAGTAAGAAAGTTTTGGTATTCTATTGTACAGCAGCATAGCTATAGATAATGGTAATGTATTATATGTTTTTCTTTTAAAATCTAAAAGAAAAGATTTTGAATGTTTTCACTGTAAAGAAATGTTAAGTGTTTAAGGAGATATGTGTTTACTCTGGCTTGACATTACACAATGTAAACTTGCCTCAAGACATCACATAGTATTCCATAAATGTCCACTTTCTGTCAAATTTTTAAAAATATTTTAAAACAAATTTCTTACTTCAAAATTTACTTTTAAATTCATTAATAACTTGGTCTGATATGTCAAATTCATATGACCCAGAAATTGCCAGAAAGCAGCATGTTAAAACTCAAAAAATAATCCTCTAGAATGTTTATCTAACAGCAAGTAACTTGTTTAAGGTTTATAAAACCTTAAAGAACCTTCTTTAAGAAACATCTGAATGAGTCTCCAAAAGTATTATTTGTTTTAACTTCATGGAGATACACATCTAATAGGACCATTCTAAAAGTAAAGACTAAAGAAGCAATATTTTCCTCTCAAAATTAAAAAGTCTATAATAGAAATCACAATTAGGCTTAAGCATTGGAGTATCTTACAGTCATTTCTAAATAGAACAAAATCTATTCTGGAATAATCTAAACCAAATATTTTATGCAACCTCAGGCAGATAGCTAAAAACAGACACTTAACAACAAATCTTAAATAACACCTAAATTTAATGTGGAGTTACCTTGGGAATAAATCTGTCTCCATAACAAAATATAATCTTTAAGTAGAAATGACCTAAATGAAAGATCTCTGCGAGTGAGATCCCAGTGGAAAGAACGGGCCATCAAAGAAGGAGATACCTTTCTCTGAAGGGAGAAGAGAACTTCTACTTTGACTATGGCCTTGTTGAAATAAGATCAAAGTCGGTGAGCTCAGGGGGCTTCCATGCCCTTGGCAACTCATGACTAGAGCCTGTGGAGACTGCTGACGCCATAAACAAGAGTGTCAATTTGTTAAGTCAACAACAGGAGTCACTGTGCACCTACTCCTCATGTAGGATCTCTGTCCTTAATGTGTAGTTCAATGTGAATTAATGATATGACTAGTACTCAAACAGTATATTGCACTTTGTGTTTCTGTGTGGGTGCGAACTGATGAAATCTTTACTTAATATATACTAAACTGATCTTCTGTATATAAAGAGAATTGAAAATGAATCTTGATGTGAATGGAATGGGAGATGGGAGGGTTCTGGGTGGTAGGGAAGTTATAGCGGGGAAAAAGCTATTGTAATCCATAAACTGTACTTTGGAAATTTATATTTACTAAATAAAAGTTAAAAAAAAAAAGAAGAAATACAATCTGTAAAAGACTAGTTTCTTCTGGAATTTTTCTATTAGAGATCTATTATATATCTGTTTAAGCCAGTACTCTGCAGGAAAACAAATAATCATAACAATGCAATCACCTAATTCAATAATTAGGTAAATTCTATAATGGTCAGAAGTCCTGGAGAAGTTGCACTAAATCTATGATTCGGTGACAAATAGGACAGAAGCCCAGAGCAAAAGCTTCAAGAGCTATAGTGCAATCAGAAAAAACAAGATAACAGGTATACCTTGAAAACAGTAATGTTTAAAGAAATTTATGATCAGCATGGTTCAAGATATGACTATAGAGAAAGCTGGGATTCCAGGTAACAACTGTAGTTTACTAATTTATACAAAAATCTACATATGACATGGCTTAGTCCAATTTTATGCTGCTTTAACAAAATATCTAGAACTGGGTTATTTCTAAAGAAAAGAGGATTTTTAATGCATAGTTTGAGGTTCGAATACATAGCACCTGTATCTACTTGGCTCTGATAAAGGCCTTCTGGCTATATCACAAAATAGCAGATGACATCCAGTGGGAACATGTGTGATAATGAAACAGAGATTGCATAGCAAGACAGGAAGCAGGGGACAGGAAAGGGGCCAGGCTTATTCTTTTATAACAACTCACCTCATGGGAAGAATTTAATCTTCTAAGACCCACCCCACTCCAAATCCAGAATTAATCAATTCATGAGCGGGAAGCCCCCAGACATAATTACCTTCTACTAGGCCCTTCCTCTTAAATGTTCTGGCACTTCTTAACACTGCCACGCGGGGCTCCAAACTTCTATCACATGAACCTTCAGGGAACAAATCACATTGAACCATAGTACGGCATGTGTTGTAACTGTTGCACCAAAGCTCAATATCATTCCATGGCAAAGACAGTCCCTGTACTATAAACTGACTTTCCAATAGACAGAATTCAACAATTTTTTAGGCATTAACAAAGGCATCTGTACTGGTCAGTTTTCATCACTATAACAAATATGTGAGAGGAGTTACTTAGAGAAGAATAAGGCTTATCTTGGATTACAATTTTGGAGGTTCACAGTCCAAGATTAAGCAGTGCCATTAGTGTGGCATATGATGGGAGTGGTGGTTGATGGAACATATGCACAGAAAGGTTCACATGATGAGTTAAGAAGCATAATGTAATAAGAAACATGCTCATTCTTTGTAAAGTCACCAACATTCAGTTATGAGACTCCGCCTTAGTAGCATAACCCAATCCTATCACTTCCCAAAGGCCTCACTTTCAGACATCATGATGAAATAAATTCTAACATTAATCCAATAATATAGGGGACCAAATCCTTAATCTATGGGCCTTTGGGAGATTCTACAACTATTATTCAAACCATAAAATCATCCTTAGGCTGATCAGTTTTGCTCAACAGAGCAAAAGCTTCATAGGAAACCCTTATCTAAAGAGGCCCATAATATCTTATACCATCTCTGGAGTATACATAACATAGACTAAATGTCTTCTTCTTTTTTTTTTTTTAATGGAGTGGCCAGATAGTTACCAGCATCAGTAATGCAGTAACCTGGAAGATGTTGACAGGGTTTTGAATTTGACTCCTCTCACTAGACCATTTGGTCACCACTGAGGTGATGGGAATTATTCCCTTTCTTGAGGCCATTGCACTATTACCTAAAAATGACACCACAGGTAGATTTCTAAATCCAAGAAAATTTCACTCAGCAAAAGTTTTCAGTGGAAATTTCTTGGGTAGGTAGAATAATGAGGAATATCTACTGGAATTTTAATTTTACTGGTTGCATTTTCATAGATACATACTATTTTACATATTTATGGGATACAATGTGATGTTTTAATACATGTATACAATTTATAACAATCATATTAGGGTGACTGGCATATGCATCATCTCAAAAACTTGCCATTTATATCTACTGGGAACATCTAAACAAGACCCTTTCTATTTCTTATTTTGAAATAATCATGGTCAAATATAGTTACCTACTGTGTTATTGAACATTAAAAGTTATTCCTCCTGGGCCGGTGCTGTGGCATAGTAGGCTAAGCCTCTGCCATATGGGGGCCCATTTGTGTCTTGGCTGCTCCACTTCCATCTAGCTCCCTGCTAATGTGCCTGGGAAAGCAGTGGAATGGTGGCCCAAATGATTGGGAAATCCAGAAGAAGCTCCCGGTTCCTGGCTTTGGATTGGCTCAGCTCTGGCTGTTGTGGCCATTTGGGGATTGAATCAGCAAATGGAACACCTCTCTCTGTCTCTTCCTGTCTGTAACTATACCTCTCAAATAAATAAATAAAATCTTTTTTATAAATTGTTCCTCTTATCCAATGGTACCCCTATACCTGTTAACTCTATTGTCTCACCCTTCACAACCTTTGGTAATTCTACTTTCTACCTCTTTGAAATCATTTTTTTCAGCTTCTACTTGTAAGTATTTGAAGTATTTGTTTTCTGTGGCCTGACTTATTTTGTTTAATTGCTAGTGAAATGGTGCCATCTTATCTTCAGGGCCATTACAAGCTCCAGAAGCCATCTTACGCTCTGGCCCAGTCACCATCTTGTACAATAATTTTGGCCTCTCAGCCAGCACCACTGCTCACTTGGCTAATCCTCCACCTGTGGCGCCGGCACCCCAGGTTCTAGTCCCAGTTGGGGTGCCAGATTCTGTCCAGTTGCTCCTCTTCCAGTCCAGCTCTCTGCTGTGGCCTGGGAGTGCAGTGGGGGATGGCCCAAGTGCTTGGGCCCTGCACCCGCATGGGAGACCAGGAGGAAGCATCTGGCTCCTGGCTTCAGATCAGCACAGCGCACCGGCCGTAGCAGCCATTTGGAGGGTGAACCAACGGAAAAGGGAAGACCTTTCTCTCTGTCTTTCTCTCACTGTCTAACTCTGCCTGTCAAAATAAATAAATAAATAAATAAATAAATAAATAAATAATTTTGGCCTCTCCAGAATCCAGCCTGGCTTACTGGGACTCAGGTGACCAAATGGCCTAACTACAAGCATCAACTCCACTCCCACTTTAACAGGACTCACTGCTCCCACTCTCTTATCCCTGTAAGGCTATAACAAGCTGTTTTCCCTCACAGGCTCTTCTCTTTTCTCTCTCTCCCTCCAGCCTGTCAGATTTCCCCTTAGCAATAAACCTTTCCCCCTACTCTGGCATTTGGTATGTTTTGTGTTGGCCTTACATTAATATAATATTCCGCAGGCTCATCTGTTGTTGCAAATGATAAGGTTTTGTATTTCTTATGGCTGAATAACATTTTATATATAGATATACAATATAGATACACATATATATCTCCCATATTTCCTTATCTATTCATCCACGTTGACGACCTTTCATATTTGATGTTCTCATGCCTAGAACACTGATGCCTAAAACTGAACACATTATTTTTTCATGAAACTTTGGTCATTTGTCCCTATGATTGCTGAAAAATTTTCCCTGACCCCTACACTAGATTAGGGACTACCTTTACACTCTCATCAAACTCTCTACATCCCTCACTCCTAGCACTGGTATCTGTAATCACATCAATCATCACAGGCAATAACTTCACCAACGTCTATCTGCAACCTTGCCTTGTAAGCCGTTATGAAAGAAGGACCTGGTACACAGTTTGTGATAATAATGAACAAACCTATGTACATTTGAATAAATAAGTCCTTATGAAGAAAGTAAAAGTGCATAAAAATGTCGTGGATGAATCTCACTGCAACTGTGAGATTCATTTTATTTTTGTTTGTCAAGAGGTCTTAGAACTATTAATTATAAAAGACATAATTGTCAATTATTGATGTCATATTAGCATCAACTTTCATTTTTCCCTTTTGGTTAATTATGAGCAATATTACAATGATTACAGCTCCTTATATCTACTGTGGGTCTTGTCATGTGCTGTTGTGAGTGACTGAACAATGCCCACCCCCCCAAGATGTCCACATTCTAAACTCAAAACCTGCAACTATGGCCAAATGGACTTTACAATGGACTAAGTCAAGGGTGTTTAGATTGAAATGTTACTGTGGATAATCCTGGTATCTATTCGTACTGCCGTAACAAAATATTTGAAATTGGGTAATTTAGAAGAATGAAATCTAAACCAAGAGCAAAGTACTAACAGGTTTGGTTCTGCTGAGGGCTGTGCCCTGTTTCAAAGATGGTGCTTGGTGCTGCACCCTCTGGAGGTGACAACACATCCTCACATGATGGAAGGGAAGGAAGGGCCTCCTGGTTCCCTTCAGCCCCTCTATAAGGCACTAATAGCATCTGTGAGGCTAGTGCCCTCCCAAACTAATCATTCCCTGAAGTCTCTACCTCTTAATATGGTTGTATTAGAAATTACATTTCACAATGAATTTTGGAGAAGACACAAGTGGTGCAATTACAACTAGGAGTGAGCCCAATTAATAAAAAAAGTTCTTATAAGAGGAAGAAGGAATGTCAGAGTCAGAGAAGGACATGTAACAAGGCAAGCAGAGTTCAAAGTGATACAGTCTTGAGCTAAGGAATGGGGGCAACCTCTAGAAAATGGCAAAAGAGAAGAAATAGATTCTCCCCAAGACATTCAAAAGCATGGAAGTTTCACTTTAAACTTGGTCTTCCATAATCACACAATATCTAATAGGATAAACTTACGTTGTTTTAAGTCATTAATTTTGTGATAAGTTGTCACAGCAGCAATAAAAATTGCCTTTGAAAAGGGTCTTAGAAATATTAATTCTAAGTCACATAATCAGCGATTATTGAAATGTCAAAGCAGAATGTCCACAATACAGCTGTATACTAGGTATGCCTAAGAAAAGTGCTCCAAAATTTTTTTTTGGTCAGAGAAGAGGGGCATACCTAAGAAAGCAGACATGGGGATGCTAATGAAGGATACTCGAAGGCAAAATAGAGGCAACAGCCAGAAGGAAATACCCAGTGATTTCCAGAGAATCGATGAGCATCTAAAAATAAAAGTCCCTTCCCTCACTGCCAAGTTATCCACATGTTATCCAAGGAAAGTAAAACAATTTGTTGTTTCTTTTTTAAATATGATTTTAATACACTTTTCTTTTATATCCACAGGGGTTTTCAATATTTTTGTTAATATGTAATAATTGTACATATTAATAGCATACAATGTGATATTTCAACACATGTATGCAATATATACTGACCAAATCACAGTAGTTAGCATTTCTATCTATTTATTTATATTTGGAGCATTTGATATCCTCTCTTATAGTTCTTCATAAAATATATGAGATTATCAGGAGCTACAGTCACCCCACTTGCCAGGGAGCATCAGAGCTCATTGCTTCTGACTCTGTTTTGGTACCCACTATCCAACTTCCCTGTAACTCCTTCCTCTTACCATTGCAAACCTCTAGTAGTCAGTAGCCCACATTCGGGTCAAATTTTCTTTCTTTCCTTCCTTCCCATTTCCTTACCTGCCCACCCCCCAACACTTCTACCCACTTCAACATGAGAGCACACATATTGCATTTATCTTTCTATGCCTGGCTTATTTCACCCAACAAGGTGTCCTCCAGTTCCATCTGCTCACTGCAGATGCCAAGACTTCATTCTTTATAAATGAATAACATTACACTGTGCGTATATATTTCACATTTTCTTTATTTATCCACTGATGGGCACATAGTTTGATTCCAGTTAGCTATTATAAATAGCACCGCAGTAAACAGGGGAAATCAGGTACCTTTTTCATGTACTCGTTTCCTTTCCATTGGATATATTCTCAAAAAAGTTATAGCTTGAACATATGTGAATTCTAATTTTCAATTTTCTGAGAATAATGCATACTGTTCTCCATTATGGCTATATTAATACACCTTCCCACCAGCAGTGTTTAAGAGTTTCCTTTCTACACATCTTTGCCAGTATTTTTTACTTTTCTCTTTTCAATAGTCAGTCTAACTGGGGTGAGATATTTCATTTTGGTTTTGATTTGCATTTCCCTGATGGTTAATAATACTGAATCTTTTCATCTGTTTTTTGGTCAAATATATTTCTCTTTTTGTAAATGTCCATTTAGATCATTTGGCAATATTTATTTACTGTTTTTAAAGATTTTTTTAATTATTTGAAAGAGAGCTAGAGAGAGGTAGAGACAGAGAGAGAAGTCTTCCATCCACTGATTCACTCCCCAGATGGCCGCAACAGCTGGAGCTGAGCTGATCCGAAACCAGGAGCTAGGAGCCTCTTCCAAGTCTCCCATGCAGGTGCAGGAGCCCAAGGACTTCGGCCATCTTCCACTGCTTTTCCAGGCCATAGCAGAGAGCTGGATTAGAAGAGGAGCAGCCGGGACTAGAACTGGCACCCATATGGGATGCTGGTGCTTCAGGCCAGGGTGCCAACCGCTGCACCATATTTGGCTATTTTTAATTGAGGGCCTTTTTTTTTTTCATTAAATTCCTTACATATTCTGGATACTAGCTCTTTGTGAGGTAAATAATATACAAATATTTTTCCCATTTTAATGTTGGCTCTTCACTCTGTTGATTATTTCCTTTGCTATGTAAAAGCTGTATCCTTTGATGAAATGCTGCTTGGGGGCCAGCACCATGGTTCACTTGGCTAATCCTCCGGTTGCTCCTCTTCCACTCCAGCTCTCCGCTGCGGCCTGGGAGGGCAGTGGAGGATGGCCCAGGTGCTTGGGCTCCTGCACCCAATGGGAGATTGGGAGGAAGCATCTCGCTCCTGGCTTCGGATCTGTGCAGCTCTGGCAGTGGCAGCCATTTGTGTGGTGACCCAGCGGAGGGAAGACTGTTTTCTCTCTCTCTCTCTCTCTCTCTCTCTCTCTATTACTCTGTCAAATAACTAAAAAGAAAAAAAATGAAATGCTACTTGTATAATTTTGTTTTCATTGCTTGTTTTTTGGGTTCATATCCGAAATTCTTTGCCCAAATCAATGTCCTAAAGCATTTCTGCTGTGTTTGCTTCCTTTGGTTAATAGTTTCAGGCATGAACATTCAGGTTTTATATCCATTTTGTGTTGATTTTTATAAAGCATGACAGCAACTGTTGAGATTCAATTTTCTATGTGTTGAAATCCAGTTTTCCCAGCACCATTTAATGAACAGGCTGGACCTCCTCCATTGTATATTTTTGTCACTTTTGTGAAAAACCAGTTGGTTGTTGATATAATCAGCATATTTCTGGAATCTTCGTTCTGACTAATTGGCCTATGTATCTATGTTTATGCCAGTAGTACACAGTTTTTGTTAAGCATTATGATGACTCCACATTTCTACCAGATTGCTTTGGTTATTTGATCTTTTATGTTACCATATGAGTTTTAGCATTATTTTTCTAGTTCTGTGAGAATGTCATTATCTAATGGTGTCCCAATGATCAGATGCTGTGTTTCTATGCTTTTCATTGCTTTAGTTAAAAGATTTTGGAGGAGCTTTGTTGGGGGAAACAAGGTTTATTTTAGCCCCAGCATTATGGCATAATGTTAAGACACCACCTGCAATGCTGGCCATCCCAAATCATAGCACCAGTTCAGTTCTCAGCTGCTCTACTTCCAATCTAACTTCCTGTCAATGCGCCTGTGAAGACAGCAAAAGATGGCCCAAGTGGTTGGACCCGTCTCACCCATGTGGGAGACTGGATGGAGTTTCTGGCTCCTGGTTTTGGCCTGGTCTAACCCTGACCCTCATGAGCATTTTGGGAGTAAACCCATGGATGGAAGATTTGTCTCTACTTCTACCTCTGCCCCCCTCTCTTTTTTCTCTCTCCCACCCCTCTCTGTCATTCTGTCTTCCAAATAAATAACTTTGTTAAAAAAAGATTTATTTCAGCTTACAGTTGGATGTTACAGGCATATGATAGAGGCTGATCATGGTTGGCCAGGAAGCAGAGAGGTTCTAGGCTGAACTAAAACTGAAATAAACCTCTTGTAAAAACCATGCTCTGAAGGCATGACCCAAAATCATACCACCAGTCCCACCTCTCAGACAGCATCAATGGATTAAGTCTCTTAATCAATCAACCACTAACAATAAGACGTTAAAGTCCAGACATCTGCATGAGTTTTGTGGAGACAAATCTTATTGTACCCATAATAGATGCTGTCTTTATTCTTTTTTCATTTTCTGACTTTTCTTCTGAGATGTTTCAAGAGACTTGCCTTCAAGTTCAAATATGTCTTCCTCTGCTTGATCTAGTTTTTTTGAAATGTTCAAATATATTTTTATTTCACTTACTGAGTTATTTTCCAACATTTCCATTTTTCTTTTTCAAGATCTCTACTAGTTTGCTGGATTTCTCATTCATAGCATGCACAATTTTCCTAATTTTGTTAAACTCTGTTTCTATTGTATCTCATTGAGTTCATTTATAATCATTCTTTTGAATTCTATATAAGGCAATGTGGAAATCTCCTTTTCTTTGAAATCTGTTGCCAGACAGTTACTGAGTTCCTTTAAAGACATGTTTGTTACCTGTTTTTCATACCTTTTGTCACTATGTTGAGATCTGCACATTTGTTTCTACCATTTTTATGTGGTGGCTTTTATAGTAAATAGCTTTCACCTGAAAATATCTTAGGATGTTAGAATCATAGGCTATGTTGACTTTGGTTCCAGTTGGGCAACTAAATAAAGTCTATCTATAGCTTCTTAGGCTTTTAATTGGAGGTTTGGGGTATGGTGTATGGTGACAGAACTGGAGATCCCTTCTGGCTCCATGAACCATGCAAGAAAGTAGGTACTTAAGTGGCCACAGGAGGCATGGTATAACCAGCAGTGATGGCAGGGCACCCACTAGGTGGCCACTCCAGAAATGGCAGTGGTGGTGCTGAAAAGGCATGGTGTATTTTACCTCAGCAGCAATCTGATATATGTATACTCTGCTGAGCAGAGACATGGGCTGTAATTGAGCTAGTAGTGGTCATGAAGAGCATATAGTAGAGAATGTACCTAAGGCAGGGTGCAAACCATGTAGCAGTGAATGCATGCCACTGGGCCTAGTGGTGGTTAGGGTCCACCCTAGGCTGCCCAGTGCAGGGAGTGTTTGGTGTAGAATGTACACCATTAGCCCCAGTGGCAGCTTGTGCTAATTCAGGGCTGGTCACCACTGTAGCTTCAGGAAGCATGTAGCATGGAATAGCCTGATGGCTACAGAAAATATTTAACATAAAATGTACTCTCTCAAGCCCAGGGTTAGCTTGGGTTGATAGCAGGCAGGCAACATGACTTCACCTCCAATATGTTGCCACATTGCAGCAGCCTGGGTTTTAGAGATTAAAATGACACAATGCAATAATTTTCATCATTGCAAGACTACAATGCAGGTTCTAGATAGCTCTCCTAAATGGACTCCAATTCTTTGATGTTGGTGGAATTTTCCTGTAGGATTTGCTGGCACATGTGTGATGACTTTAAAAAATGGGAAAGTCTTCCATGTTCATGGATTGGAAGTATCAGTATCATCAAATGTCCATACTACCCAAAGAAATATACAGACTCAATGCAATTCCAATCAAAATACCAAAGACATTCTTCTCAGATCTAGAAAAAATAATGCTGAAATTCATATGGAAACAGAGACCCCAAATAGCTCAAACAATCCCATACAATAAATCCAAAGCTGGAGGGATCACTATAACAGATTTCAAGGCATACTATAGGGCCGTTATCACTGAAATAGCTTGATGTTGGCAAAAAAACAGATAGGTAACAAATGGAACAGAAGAAAAACTACAGAAATCAATCCATGCATCTATAACTAACTTATTTTTGACAAAGGAGGTAAAATGCATCCCTGGAGCAATGACAGTCTCTTTAACAAATGGTGCTGGGAAAACTAGATCTCCATGTGCAGAAATATGAAACTAGACCCATACCTTATACCTTATATAAAAATAAACTCAAAATGGATCAAAAACTTAAATTTATGACCTGGTACCATTAAATTATTAGAGTACATTGGGGAAACTCTGCAAGACACTGGCATAGGCAAAGACTTCTTGGAAAAGACCCCAGAGGCACAGGCAGTCAAAGCCAAAGTTGACAAATGAGATTACATGAAATTGAGAAGCTTCATCACTGCAGAAGAAACACTGAGCAACGTGAAGAGGCAACTGACAGAATGGGAAAAAGTATTCGCAAACTAGGAAACTGATAAAGAATTAAGATTCAGAATCTCTAAAGAGCTCAAGAAAACAACAACAAAACAAACAATCCACTTAAGAAATGGGCTAAGGACTTGAAACGGTCATTTTTCAAGAAAAGAAAGTCAAATGGCCAACAGACACATGAAAAAATGCTCAGGATCACTAGCCATCAGGGAAATGCAAATCAAGGCCAGCACCATGGCTTAATAGGCTAATCCTCCACCTGCGGCGCTGGCACTCTGGGTTCTAGTCCCAGTCGGGACACCGGATTCTGTCCCAGTTGCTCCTCTTCCAGTCCAGCTCTCTGCTGTGGCCCGGGAGTGCAGTGGAGGATGGCCCAAGTGCTTGGGCCCTGCAATCACATGGGAGACACTGGCTCCTGGCTTCGGATCAGCGCAGTGCACCGGCCACAGTGCACCGGCTGCAGCGGCCATTAGAGGGTGAACCAATGGAAAAGGAAGACCTTTCTCTCTCTCTCTTTCTCTCACTGTCCACTCTGTCAAAAAAAAAAAAAAAAAAGAAAGAAAGAAAGAAAGAAAGAAAGAAAGAAAGAAAGAAAGAGAAAGAAATGCAAATCAAGACCACAATGATGTTTCTCCTCACCCCAGTTTGAATGATTCTGTTACAGAAATCAAGAGACCATAATTGCTGGTGAGGATGTGGAAAAAATGGTATCTAATCCACTGTTAGTGGGAATGTAAACTGGTACAGCCACTGTGGAAAACTGTATAGTCAGACATCAGAAATCTAAATATAGTCCTGCCATATGACCCAGCATTCCCACTCCTGGGAATTTACCCAAAGGAAATAATATCAGCATATGAAAGAGTTATCTGTAGCCTCATGCTTATTGCAGCTCAATTAACAATCGCTAAGATGAAATCAACCCAGATGTCCATCAGCTGAAGACTGGATAAAGCAACTATAGAAAAGTTAATAAAAAATTGTTTTTAAAACACAGTGAATTATGGTATATGTACACCATGGAATACTACATAGTGGTAAAAAATGAAATTCTGTCATTTACAACAAAATGGATGCAACTGGAAATCATACTTAGTGAAATAAGCCAGTTCAAAAAAGACAAATAGCATGTTTTCCATGATCTGTCATAACTAACAGACTACCGAAACAGTGACCTATAGAAGTGATACTGACATTTTGATATGTACTGATTCTGAACAGCCTTTGTCTTGAGCATTGAAGAACAGGGTTTCTTTCCTGCTATTTGTTGAACTCTACTTTGTGTAGAGTTAATCTCATGTGTGTAAAGTCAATTGAAAATGAATCTTTTTTGGCCAGCACTGCGGCTCACTAGGCTAATCCTCCACCTTGCAGCGCCAGCACACCAGGTTCTAGTCCTGGTCGGGGTGCCGGATTCTGTCCCGGTTGCCCCTCTTCCAGGCCAGCTCTCTGCTATGGCCAGGGAGTGCAGTGGAGGATGGCCCAAGGGCTTGGGCCCTGCACCCCATGGGAGACCAGGAGAAGCACCTGGCTCCTGCTATCGGATCAGCGTGGTGCGCAGGCCGCAGCACGCCGGCCGTGGCGACCATTGGAGGGTGAACCAACGGCAAAGGAAGACCTTTCTCTCTGTCTCTCTGTCTCTCACTGTCCACTCTGCCTGTCAAAAAAAAAAAAAAAAAAGAAAGAAAGAAAGAAAATGAATCTTTTTAAAAAATAAGAATTGGAATAGGCTAGGGAGGAGGAAGAAGGGTGATAGTACAGGAGGAGGGAGGGTACGGTAGGAAAAATCACTATGTTTCCAGATTTGTATATATGAAATGCATGAGGTATGTATACCTTAAATAAAAGTTTTCTACATTAAAAAATTTAAAAATGATCTACAGGTTTTTTCTTCTCATCTTTTCCCTTTTCTCTTATTAAAATTCCATTTTTTCCAATAAAGTAAATAAATCATTGGTTCCCTTATAAATATTGTGTTGATAAGTCATTATATGATGAATTATATTCCAGAGTATTTGACTCATTTCATACAGGTAAAAAAAAAACATCTGAATGGTTTTGAAGAAAAGTTAATAAGGCTTGTTTAAAATGACCTTCATCTAAGGAATATTAGAAAAAGTAACTCAAGGCAGATAAAATTGAAACCAATCTTCACTAACTGGAACAGAAAAGCAATTACATTAGTGACATAGAATTCTAACCAATAAATGGATCAATTATATTTTAACAAGCACTAATTATACACTGATGATAATTAAAATATTCCTTAAATGATTATTGACACCCTATCGTCTGTCAACAAAATGCATAATTCTTATTGTCTTAGGGTGTTCGATTTACAGATGTAGTCATTTTTAAAGATAAAGCTTAGCATATTTCTGTGAACATGGAAGCTCATAACAGCAGCAGCCTCTAAACCAACTTTTTTCAATATTGGTGTCTTTATTCTATGAGGTTTTATGGACGTATATAATTTATTACATATTTTTCTCATATCCACTTTTTTGCCACAGCAAAGTCAATTTTCCATTTTTCCTAGTCTCCAACAGAAACATGGCACAGAGGTTAAATAGCTTGCTCAATTACACAGCTAGTTAAGAGCAAAGTAGTTAAGAGCAAAGTCATTTCCTGAATCCAAATCTATGATGGCTTACATACCAGTATAGTCAAAAATTCTGTAATCTAGAACACAATGAAGAATGTTCCCACATTCTTATAAATTCTAATAAGAATTTAAGCCCTTGGGGGTCCAGGTTAAAGAGCTCCTCAAACAAGCCTTGTCCAGCTAGTCAGTATTTAACACTATGGTTCACCATACTTTGAAGAAGGAGGTGAGACATAGCACTATTTTCACAAAACATCAATTTACATTTCCTTGCAAAGTTAAATTTAATAAAATATAGACACTTGTCAAGATTCTTATGGATTCATACATGAGTAATATTAATCCATTGTTAAAACAGTGCAGACAGAATCTGATCTCTAATTAAGAAAATCAAGGGAAATTGTTTAAATGAAACTCTCCAACAATTCACACCATATATATATATATATATATATATATATATATATACAGTTAATATCTCTTCCTGTTTTTCATGTATTTACAAGACCACTTTCCCCACATCCTAATGAAAAATGTCTGAGAACTTATTTCCAGATTATTTTAATTTACTTGAATTTAAACAAAGGTTAATTAGTCTCAATTATTTAAAACTGGGTCACAAATTTTGCAGCTTCTTAAATTAAAATGCCTCATGGTTGTTGATGTGAGAATACAGATAGTCATTGCCCTTTCCTCGTGGCTTCTGAAAATAAACAAGACACTTAAGTTTTTGATCAATTTATTTTTAGAAGAATTTATTATGCCTAATACTATAAATATGGAGTTCTGTCATAATCATTTTTTACCCAAATATGTTGTAGCCATAGAAGTACAGTGAAATGCAACCAAGATTAAGAAGGTCACTGTGAAACACTGCCAAGAATAGGTATAACATTTTCATGAGTTCAGGCTGTGTGTTCTGACCCACAGGGAGCAGCTCAGTGCTGCCAGAGCCAATGGCATGAGCCCATCTGGAAGTTAATAGTCATTGTGTTAACTACAGGCTTCATAAGAGATTTTTATTTAACATTCAATGTCAACATAGTATATTATCTTAAATACAATAATCATACAACATGGAATTACCTAAATAGTGCTTTAAAGTGAAACACTCTCTACACAATTGAGACATCATCTGCTCTATTTTGGAAAGGGTTTATCCCCTAAGAGTCACACGCTAATAAGTTGGTCTCCAATGTAACCATGTAACATGTGTTGAAATATCACACTACAAAATTATTACATGTTAATAAAAAATTTAAGTGAAAATAAGAATCTATAGATACAGTTAATGCACACACACTTTTTTATCTCACAAGAACAAGCATAACCAAGGAAGCTTTGAGATTTAATTGTATAGTATTGATTAGCTGTGATAGTTTCTATTTTGGGAATAATTATACAGAAATTTAACAGTTTTCCTGGGGTCACAGAAGGCTAACATAGTAAGAAGCATGTATGTACACAATTATCAGCATACTCTCAGAGAACACAAACACATTTGAGGTAAGGTCTCTGTTCTTATGGGAAACATTCTCCATTATAACATTTTGGCCTCACGTTGTCTTGGCTAGACACTGAGATAAGCAGTGAAGAGAGAGAAGAATTACAGAAATACAAGGTCTATATTGCTAGGGTCCATAAAGGCTAAACAACTAAATCAATGGTCATTATATAACATAACTAATAGAATACATAGATGTACAGTGAAATTGATTCTCAATGAAAGGTATAAAAGAGTGAATATTGGGAGACGCCAGAGATGGCAGGGGCTGGAAGGTGTTTACAAACTTTTGTATGAAGTTGTAGAGGTTAGAGGTGTATATTCTATGATAAAATATTTATGGATGTTGTCATTCAAACAGGTACCAATATATACTATTTATCCCATTTTTCTAAATTAAAAAAACTATTTTGAAGGCAATTCTGTTTGCAGAAGGTTAATCTGTTTACATTGTTAAACAAGATCCATATTTCTTCTCTTACAACAGTGTCAAAAGTAAGTCATAGAGAGTAAGAAAAAGACCTATCATTTGTCCAAGAAACATGGGATTCCTCCACCTCAATCCACCCAGTAATTTATATGTGTCAATGTATGATTAAACCATATTTGTGACCAGCTTGAGAATCTAAAGACAGCAGCCAAGCAATACATGGATTAAAGCAAGAGGGAAGAACTTATTTCCAAGGACATCAATGAATGAGCTGAGGTTAGAAGACATGAGTTTCAGTTCACAATTGATCATAATGAAAGGACTAAGAGTCAAAGGGAGCACATAAACAAGTCTAGTACCTGCTAATACTAACCGATAGAATAAATAAAGGGGAGAGTGATCCAACATGGGAAGTGAGATACTCAGCAGACTCATAGAATGGCAGATGTCCTAAGTAGCACTCCGGCCTCAGAATCAGCCCTAAAGGCATTTGGATCTGGCTGAAAAGCCCATGAGAGTATTTCAGGCGTGGAAAGCCAAGACACTCTGGCAAAAGATCTCTGTGAGTGAGATCCCAGTGGAAAGAACAGGTCTTCAAAGAAGGAGGTACCTTTCTCTGAAGGGAGGAGAGAACCTCCACTTTGACTATGACCTTGTCTAAACAAGATAAGAGTCGGAGAACTCAGAGGGCTTCCATAGCCTTGGAAACTCATGACTGCAGCATAGGGAGATTACTGATGCCATAGACAGGAGTGTCAATTGGTAAAGTCAACAACAGGAGTCACTGTGCACTTACTCCTCATGTAGGATCTCTGTCCTTAATGTGCTGTGCATTGAGATTTAATGCTATAACGAGTACTCAAACAATATATTTCACTTTGTGTTTCTATGGGGGTGCAAACTGTTGAAATCTTTACTTAATGCATACTAAACTGATCTTCTGTAAAAAAAAAAAAAAAAGAAAGAAATGATCAATTCCCAACTTGACTCTCACTGGGATTAAACATGACAATAGGTCTAATCTGATTTCATCATCATTTAAAAAAAATCATCTATTATTTTTCACTTTATGTTTCTGTGTGGGAGCAAACTGTTGAAATCCTTACTTAATGTATACTAAGCTGATCTTCTGTATATTAAGATAATCGAAAATGAATCTTGACGTGAATGGAAGGGGAGAGGGAGTGGGAAAGGGGAGGGTTGTGGGTGGGAGGGACGGTATGGGGGGGAAGCCATTGTAATCCATAAGTCGTACTTTGGAAATTTATATTCATTAAATAAAAGTTAAAAAAAAAAAAGAAGACATGAGTTTCTAGCACTATTGCTTGCTTCCTAACTAGTACTCAATCTAGTGGAAGAATTCACCTGTTTACTCTGAAATTAGAGTGGGTACTAGCATTAAAATTCACTTTCTAACTCATAATTCCAATAGAAAATTCAACTTTTATACTTAAGGTTTTAATGAAACATAACATTAATTTTTAAAGTTTTTTTCTAAAAGTTATTTTAAGTGATGTTTACCACCATTATAGAAGTTCTTTGCCATAATTTATTCATCATGCTAATGTGCTGATCAAATGCTCTGTGATATTAATGTGATGGCTTTCAGTACAGATAGCTAACATGTAGAAATTGAAAAAGGAATTCATATGGAATAATTTAGAGATTCAGTAAACTAACAGATCATCAAGGTAAAATACATTTTGTGGAAGGAAAAATAATTCTTTCTTTAGTTGAGGATATGAAATTAAAATCAGAAACTTGAAACAAAACCCGGTAGCTAAAAGAAAAATATCCAGAAAATAACTAGTAATAAGGAAAACAAGAGAAGGCTCTTTTCCTGTATATTTGATGTCCATTCCTCAGGGTTGCAATTGGAACTGAGTGAGATTCACCCCATGCCATTCACTTTCACCCACATGCAGCCTGCCATAAAGTACATGTTCAATAGATACTTGTTGAACTTGATTGTAAGGAACAAAGACAAGTGGAAAGCACAACTGTGAAGATGAGAGTTTGCACTAGCTGCATTGGAAGAGCTCTGGATAAATGGAATGATCTAGTGGTAACTAGAATAAATTGTCTTAGTTTTATGACACATATAGAAAAAGCCTTTCTGCAAGACTTCACTTTATTTAAAATTTGTTTATTTTCATTTTATTTGAAAGGTGGGGGAGAGACAGAGAGAGAGAGAGAGAGAGAGAGAAAGGGAGAGACTGAGAAACTCCTTCATCTGCTGAATCACTCTGCAAATGCCTGCAATAGCCAGGGCAGGGCCAGATTGAAGCCAGGAGCTAGGGACTCAGTGTGGGTTTCCCTTATGGATGATAGGGCCCCAAGAATTTGAGCCATCACCTGCTATGGCTCAGGGTATGCATTAGCAGGAAGCTGGACTTGGGAGTGTAGTAGTGTACTGGGAATCAGGCACTCTGATATGGGATGTAGACAAGCAGCTATTTGACCAGGGCACCAAATGCTTACTTCTGAATTTTCATTTCAAAATACACAAGTTTTCTAAGTTACTCATGTCTGAATTTGCCTATTATTATAATAATATATATGACCAGAGAAAAAATTCAAAAACAAAAGCCAAATTAAGTAAAACTTAAAAAAAAACAAATAGAATTTACCAAGATAATCTCATAAGCAACATATGAAAATCAGTCTTACCTGAGCTAAAATAAAAAGTCCTGAAACCTTGAGACAGAATTGGCTCCATTATTAATTAGCTGTGCAACCTTGAATATATCACTTAAGCAAGCTAGGCCTCAGTTTTAAAATATATGGCAATTCTGGTTATATTGCAAGGTTATTCAGAAAAATAGTTTAATAGCATGTCCAGTAGTTCCGTGGTGTTGTGTTTAGGGGAGGCAACATGGTACAGGAGAAATGGTACAAACTTTTACACCAGAGCAGAACTCAGATTAGTTTCTTAGCCTCAGAATAATCAGTCTCCCTGAATCATATCATTTTCATGTTAATCCTTCCAGTACATATTTTATAAGGTGTTACTTTTTAAAATTAATGTATTTTAAAGTACATCACACAAAGATATCTCATTTCTTCCATGTGGGAATGTAAAATATACAGCCACTATGGAAGACAACATGGCAGTTTCTTATAAAATTCAACCTACTTTTACAATTCAATCCAGAAAACACATTCTTTGATGTTTATCCAAATGAGGTAAAAATTTATGTCCACATCAAAACCTGCATATGGGTGTGTATGGCAGTTTTAGTTCTAGTTTTCAAAACTTGCAAGCAACCAAAAAGTCCTTCAACAAGTGAGTGGATGAATAATCTATGGTACATCCACACAATGGAATATTTGTAAAAAAGGAGGAGAGGAGAGGAGAGGAGAGGAGAGGAGAGGAGAGGAGAGGAGAGGAGAGGAGAGGAGAGGAGAGGGGAGGGGAGGGGAGGGGAGGGGAGGGGAGGGGAGGGGAGGGAGAAAGGAAGGCAAGAAAGAAAGAAGAAAGAGAGAGAGAAAGAGAGAAAGAGAGTGAAAGAGAGAGAGAGAGAGAAGGAAGGAAGGAAGGAAGGAAGGAAGGAAGGAAGGAAGGAAGGAAGGAAGGAAGGAAGGAAGGAAATGAGTTATCAAACCATGTAAGATTGGGAGGGAATTTAAATGCATATTACCCATGAGAAAAGCTAATGTGAAAAATTGACATACTGTATGATTACAACCCTATGACATTCTAAAAAAAGCAAACCTATGGAGGCAACACAAAGATCAATGGTTGCCAGGGGTGAGTGTGAAGGGAGGTAGAAGAAAGCACAGAGTTTCTTTAGAAAAGGGAAACTCTTCTATGTGATTCTACAATGATAGATACATGTCATTATACACTAGTCAATGTTGATAGAATGTACCAACAGCAAGGTCCTGGGACTGGTGCTATGGTCCAGTGGGTTAAACAACTACTTGCAATGTGGCCTCTGTTTTCAGAGAACTGGTTCAAGTCTTAGCTCCTCCATTTCTGATATTGCTCCCTAGACACATGGGAAGGCAGAAGAAGATGGTCCAAGTATTTAGGAGACCGCCTGGGAGACTTGGATGGAGTTGCTGGCCCCAGGCTGCAGCCCAACCCAGCCCTGACCATTGCAGCCCTGACCATTTTGGGTGTGAGCCAGGGGATAAAAGATCCCTCTCATTCTCTCTCTGACTCAGCTTTCCAAGCAAATACATAAATCTTTAAAAAAGAAAAAAAAAGAGCACACCCTGATGAAAACTATGGACTTTGGATAATAATGCATGTGTGGGAGCGGAGATATATAAGAAATCTCTGTTCTTCCTTGGCAATTTTTTTAGGTACATAAAACTGCTTTTAAAAAGTTTTTTAACAAAAGATATATTATAAACAAAGGTCTATGGAAAATTCAGAGGCAAACAAGCAAAATGACTTTTAACAAAATTGCATCTAAAATTATGCTGATTGCAAATGAATTTCTGTCTAGCTTGTTTTAATTCACTCATAAGGAGTAAGGAGTGAAGAGAGAAAAAATGTGGATTTGGCTAAGTATTAAAATATTTTTATTTTAACATGATCCTAGTTTTTATAAATATCAGAAGTTACCTAATGAAACATATTAGGTG
Source organism: Oryctolagus cuniculus (assembly GCF_964237555.1). Classification (NCBI taxonomy): domain Eukaryota; kingdom Metazoa; phylum Chordata; class Mammalia; order Lagomorpha; family Leporidae; genus Oryctolagus; species Oryctolagus cuniculus. Next base: position 55,711,066 of record NC_091435.1, read on the forward strand.
GCATAAAGGTAAAGGTAGAACAGAATGAAGGCTTTCTCCTTAAGTTCCTCACTTTGTCAAATAACCACAAACATACTTTCAAATAAGCATGACAAGAGCCTCCCAACCCTGGAAGTTGCTTTCCAAATTGTGCAGCTGCGCTATCATTTGGATTATTCTCAAAATTGTGGTATTATAGCATATGAAAAGTAAATTAAAGAGATTGAGAAACTCCACTGATTTGTAACATGAGAGAAAAGTGCCTTACGTTTGCACATAGTGAGTCATGCACATATTTCTCTTTTAGGAATAAAATCTCTCCAATACTGTTTTTTGGAATTTTTTAAAGTCTTAGCTAAGAGTCTATAGAACTATTTATTAAGTAAGCAGGTCTGAAGCCAGCACATCCTTAGTAACTACACAGTTGTTAGAGCTGAGTGGTCCTATGGAAGAGTCAAGTGTGATTATGGAATCCTACAATCACATAATCATCTCTTTCAAGTTTAAAACCTTGGCCAAGAGGACCTTCAATTTTTCTATGGCCATCAGCAAGTAGCCATATTACTACCCCCATTCGGATGGGTCACTCCAGCAAATCCAGAGAATATGAGACAGAAATATGAACATGGAAAGAGCATCTTCAAAAAGACATACAAAGGACTCCTAAATATTTGTGGATTTTAAAACAAATGTCTTGGTTTTAGTCATCTGGAGCCAATTAAGTCTCTACAGTGCATTTACCGTGGATAAAGAACAATGGTCATCTACAACATTTTTGGATAACCACCATACAGTCTTTCCTTTTCCCTCCTCAAAAAGAAAAATGGTAATAAATCATCTTTAAAAGTCAGAAAAGTAAACAGGGACATATTTTTTAAGATTCAAAGAAAACTGAATAACTGTCTTAGTATTTTCCAGCTAGGACTAGCGATCTAAACACCAGGATGGGCTGAAGGTATGGTAGATTTCCTCATATATGATATTCTCAGGACCAAGAGATAACTGTTTAAAATAAAAGTTGGTTCATGTGGACAACTAAAATTTTATTAGTACTTTAAATATTTTTAAACATGTAAATACACATTTATTTACCAATCTTCCAGTAGAAAATTATCACAGTATCACACTCAAATTTCCAATTAGTCTCAGAGCAGGGAAGAATGGAGGGCCCTGTGTCAAGCAATTTGAATGTAAACCCTTCCTAGAATAGTGAGATTGCTTCCCTCCAGTCTCAGGTGTCTCACTCAAACCTAGTTAGGCAGGAAGCACAGTGCTCTACTTTTATCAACTCTCCACAGGACTCTCCATTTTCATAGAAATAACTCATTCAAACACTTATCTCATTCATTTATATAGTGTGTTACTAGAGGACTAAGTTACAATAAATATATATTGGATTTATAATAAAATAGAACTAGAATAAATAGATTTGCCAGAAATTTAATAGTAGAAGTACATGAATGTGCTCGAAAGTAGCACACTGCTGTGTGAACCACAGGTTTAGTGTGATGCATATTAGAAACGAGCTTGAACAGTGAAAAAAATATCAACAAATTTCAGACAGGTGCAAAGGGAAAAGAGTGCTACAAGGAGACCTCTGGTCTGATGCAGGTGTCCCTGTCTACATGAAGGTGTTTATGTACTCCTGGGTTATAGAATCCAAAGTGGTGGGGACAGCCTCGGCTGGGTTTTTCCAGTCTGTCTTGTGAGCACTGGGGTTGGAAAGGCAGCAGGCCATCCTGATGGGGACGACACCACGGCTGAAGTCTGCAGTGCCCGGCAGTGTAGAATGATGGCACTGCATGTGTGGACTGGGAATTTCAGGCCCAGTAAGGAGCCTTGCCCAAAAGCTCAGATGGATGGGTACGTGGACAACCTGACAGAGGCCATGGAGTTGCTCCTGCAGCATGCATACAAGTGATGTGCTTGGAGAGAGGCCCCTTCTTTCACATCACCTTTCCCTGCCCCTGCATCCAAGGCCCTGATACCTGCCTCTGCCTTCTGTCCTGCATGGGCAGGTGAGGGCTGGTCTGAGCCATCTGGCTCCTAGTCTGAGCCAACCAGCCCCTTCCTGAGCAACTTCCCCACCTCAGTCATATACCCCTCCCCACATCCAGCCTCCTGGACAGAGGTGTGTCCCCTACCTGGGTGACCTGCTCCCCTGCCCAGGTTCATGGCTCTGAGTAGTGACGCTCAGGAAGACCTATTAGCTTCCAGAGAATGAATACCCTCTGGGCTTGGACTAGAAGGTGTTTCTGGTAGTGTCCTGTATCCATGAATCAATTTGTCTATCAATTGCATGTACCCTCAGTCAGTGTCAGCTAATTGGATTAAGAGGCACTTGGCCCACTGCCTCTTCATCAGACCTGGAGCAAACCCAGGGGCCTCCTCTATACCCCCAGTCCTCATTCCCCCACCTGATGTCAGAGTGGCTGGTGAGCACTCTGTGTCAACATCCCCCAAAGGATGTCAGTCATCTGTTTTTCTGACCTCCAGGATTGGCCTTTGTAGACCCATACCTGAGGGCACTTGAGGACTCCCTTCATACAGAGCAAGGGTGTTCATCTCTGTAATCTGGATAGGGTTGAAGATGTCATAATACCATGTGTTATAATATCACATATTCTCCCTCATATGTGGAAGCTAAAAAATATCCATCTAAATACAGAATAGTGGGGTGTGGGGAAGACAGAGTCATAGAGAGAGAAAAAGAGAGAGAATAAAAGGAAGTTTGAATAAAGGCTACTAAATCAGAGTTAGATTGAAGTCATAAGTTCCTAGCATTATACAGCATAGTTGGGTAACTCAAGTTCACAGTAACCTAGCATGTATTCTATGAACAAACAGAAGAAAGGGTTCCAGGCTCCCAATCATAAAGTAATGTCAAATAAAGGAAAATCCAGATTACCCTTTGAGCAGTACAAATCACATACATTTATTTAAATGTCACATGGTAGACTATAAATAGGTACAATTATACTGTGAATAAAAATTTTTAAAAGGGATATGTGTTTCCAAAAAACACACTTCAGTTTAAGATATTAAAACTGAAACCAATTTGATATAAAAGACAAAGCGGGGTGGGGAGACAGAGTAAATTGTCATAATGAATAAGAAATAGCACAAAGGTAGACTTATAGATTTTTTTAAACTTTTATTTAATGAATATAAATTTCCAAAGTACAGCTTATGGATTACAATGGCTCCCCCCCATAACGTCCCTCCCACCCACAACCCTCCCCTTTCCCACTCCCTCTCCCCTTCCATTCACATCATGATTCATTTTCGTTTCTCTTTATATACAGAAGATCAGTTTAGCATACATTAAGTAAAGATTTCAACAGTTTGCTCCCACACAGAAACATAAAGTGAAAAACACTGTTTGAGTACTAGTTATAGCATTAAATCTCAATGTACAGCACACTAAGGACAGAGATCCTACATGAGGAGTAAGTGTACAGTGACTCCTGTTGTTGACTTAACAAATTGACACTCTTGTTAATGGCCTCAGTAATCACCCTAGGCTCTTGTCATGAGCTGCCAAGGCTATGGAAGCCCCCTGAGTTCACCGACTCTGATCATATTTAGACAAGGCCATGGTCAAAGTGGAAGTTCTCTCCTCCCTTCAGAGAAAGGTACCTCCTTCTTTGATGACCCGTTCTTTCCACTGGGATCTCACTCACAGAGATCTTTCATTTAGTTTTTTTTTTTTTTTCCCGCCAGAGTGTCTTGGCTTTCCATGCCTGAAATACTCTCATGGGCATTTCAGCCGGATCCACATGCCTTAAGGGCTGATTCTAAGGCCAGAGTGCTGTTTAGGACATCTGCCATTCTGTGAGTCTGCTGTGTGTCTCACTTCCCATGTTGGATCGTTCTCTCCCTTTTTTATTCTATCAGCTAGTATTTGTAGACACTATTCTTGTTTACATGATCCCTTTGGTTCTTAGTCCTATCATTATGATCAATTGTGAACAGAAATTGATCACTGGGACTAGTGAGATAGCATTGGTACATGCCACCTTGATGGGATTGAATTGGAATCCCCTGGTATGTTTCTAATTCTACTGTTTGAGGTAAGTCAGTTTGAGCATGTCCCAAATTGCACATCTCTTCCCACTCTTATTCCCACTCCTATATTTAACAGCGATCACATTTCAGTTAGGTTTCAGCACTTAAGAATAATTGTGTATTGATTACAGTATTCAACCAAAAGTATTAAGTAGAACAAACAAAAAAAATACTAAGAGGGATAACATATTTAGTTGCTCATCAACAGTCAGGGTGAGGGCTGATCAAGTCACCATTTCTCATAGTGTTCATTTCACTTTAACAGGTTTCCTTTTTGGTGCTCAGTTAGTTGTCACCTATCAAGGAGAACAAGTGGTATTTGTCCCTTTGGGATTTTCTTATTTCACTCAGCATAATGTTTTCCAAATTCCTAACAGGGATCACTTTTCAGTTAAAATTTAAACACCTAAGAATAATTGTGTGCTAATTACAGAGTTCAACCAATGGTACTAGAACAAAAAAATACTAAAATGGATAAAGTATTACATTGTACATCAACCGTCAGGACAAGAGTTGATCAAGTCACTGTTTCTCATAGTGTCCATTTCACTTCAACAAGTTTCCCCTTTGGTGCTCAGTTAGTTGTCGCTGATCAGGGAGAACATATGACATTTGTCCCTTTGGGACTGGCTTAGTTCTCTCAGCATGATGTTTTCCAGATTCCTCCATCTTGTTGCAAATGACTGGGTTTCATTGTTTTTGACAGCTGTATAGTATTCGATAGAGTACATGTTCCATAATTTCTTTATCCAGTCTACTGGACTTATAGATTTAATATATAAATGTACCCAGAACAAAGGAAGAACAAATCACACTGACTTTGCTACAAAAGAGTTTTGATATGTTTTTCAAGATATGTAAGCAGAGATGCCCAGAATTCACTTCCTCCTTCAAGAGAAAAAGCAAAACATCCAATAAACAGCTACATTTCAAAGTTAGAACCTGAGGGAAAACACAAGAACTCAGCAAGGGAGATGTGAAGATACTATAGGACATAGGGACCTAGGATAGCAGCACAGAGAGGATCAAATCCAACGGTACTTGCAACCCTGGCTCCATTGCCAGGGGTTTTCCTCATTGCAAGAAAAGGAGTAAACAGGAGACCATCAGTGGATCCATCTCCAAGGACAACTTACACTGATAGTCCTAGCCACACAAGGGATCCAGAGTTGCCACAGGCTTGGAACCTGGTAAGGGGGAACTACCTAAAGTACATGCTAGCTTTGTTTCAGAGAAGGAGCTCACATTGTCTGCCCCAAACTCCCAGAGCACAGGCTGTGGCAATATGCCACCATCTTGAGAAAAGAGTTAATTTCAGAATCCATACTGCCCAATGAGACTAGAATTTCACAAACACACAAATCAGGATTTTCATAGACATACAGTAGCAAAAAGGACTGTAACCGCATGAACCCAATTAGACCTAGTGGAGTAACTGTGACCCCAGCACCCTGACCCACACAGCACTCTGCATTAAAAAGAACAGGTGGACTCAGAATAGCAATGTTCTACTGTCTTCAGGACCCTATAAAAAATGGTGCTTGCCTTGGGGCCCAACTACCTCACTCTGTCCTTGTCCTTTGCCACTTTGCTGTGAGCATCTGTGCACATCAAGTAAGTATACTGATCAGGGATTCCAGGATTTCAGTCTCACCCCTACAGGCCAACACCAACCAATGGAACCCCACCAGGACTGCTGGCAGAGCTCCTAGGAATTTAGCTCATTGACCAGTACTTAGATTATGCACAACTACCCAAACTCTCTGCCAGTAATACTCTCTTGATCATAACCTCATCCCTATATGCCACTTTGGGTAAGAGCCCAGAGCTAGCACCTGGATGTTCCTGTGAGTCAGGACTTCTGTGACCTGGATACCACCACCATGAACCACCATTAGGACCACTGACCCCATCATGATGCTTGCCTGTGCTCATAAGATATAAGACCCACTCCTGCCACTGTGAGCCATTAATGGGACTTTGCAACCCCAACCAGATTTCAGAAATGTGCTCCCACAGCCATGCAGTCATGGCAATGCAACCACCACTGTGGGCCACCACCAGACCCACATAATCCTGCTGGGACCAGAGATCTTCCCAGACTCCTGCTGCTGCTGCCATCAATTATAGTACAAGAAGAGATAGAGAAATTACATAATGGCATCAAATTAAAACTAAGGCTAAAGTAGTCTACCAAACTGACAACTTGAGACAGCTTCAATAAAAACAAACAAAATATAAACATTACTCCATACAAGTCACTATTTAAAGCAATAGAGACAACCTGCAACATAGGGACATCAGAAGTATAAAAAAGCAGGTAATACAATGCCTTCTAAGGAATACTATAACACTTTAGTAACAGACTCCAGAGGAACAGACTTATTACATTCTTATAAAGTTCAAGGGGCAGGCATTTGGTACAGTGCTTGAAACACTACTTAAGATGCCCACATCCCATATCTAAATGCCTGGGATCAACTCCAGGCTCTATTTCTGTCTAATATGCACCTCAGAGGCAGTAGCTCAATTACTTGGGATCCTGCTACCCACTTGGCGCAGCCCCAGCTGTTGCAGGCATTTGGGGTATGAATCAACTGATGGAAGATCTAACTCTCTCTCTCTCTCTCTCTCTCTCTCCTCTCTTCTCTATCTCCCCTTTTTATGTAAATAAAAATAAATAAATTTGAAAAGAATTTGGGAGGAGTATGATAAGGTTTCTCAACCAAATATAAGAGGACACAGCTTAACAAAAAAATGGACAAGAATGTACCATATAAATGAGAAATTCATCAGATATAGATCTTGAAAAAGAACCAAACAAAAATCTCGAGAATGAAGAATTCAATAAACCAAATAAAAAATACAGTTGAGGGGCCGGCGCCTTGGCTCACTTGGTTAATCCTCCACCTGTGGCACCGGCATCCCATATGGGCACCGGGTTCTAGTCTTGGTCACTTCTCTTCCAGTCTAGCTCTCTGCTATGGCCCGGGAAGGCAGTGGAGGATGGCCCAAGTGCTTGGGCCCTGCACCCACATGGGAGACCAGGAAGAAGCACCTGGCTCCTGGCTTTGGATTGGTGTAGCTCTGGCCATAGCGGCCATTTGGGGGGTGAATCAATGGAAGGAAAACCTTTCTCTCTGTTTCTTTCTCTCACTGTCTAACTCTATCTGTCAAATAAGATAAAAAAATACAGTTGAAATCCTCAACTACAGGTGATATCACATGAAAAGAGTATCTGAACTTATAGATCTTATGAAACATCCCAGGAAAGACTCCCTACCACCAAAGAAAAAAGAAATAAAACTAGATGAACACAGGCTTCAGAATCTTCAGGACACCATTAAACAAGCAAATATTAGAATCCTGGGAATTTCTGAAGGGGGAAATAGTACAGGAACAGAAAATCTGTTCAATGAAATAACAAAATATTCCCAATAATGAGAAAGTTGTGCATCCTAGAACAGGAGGCCCAAAAGACTCAAATAGACATGAACAGAAAATATCTTCACTATACTGTATGCAAGCTTAAAAGTACAATATAAAGAGCAAATTCTAAAACCTATTAGAGTTCCAAATCACATTTAAGGGAACCCCATTAGATTAGCAGCAGGTGCTTTCTCAGCTGAGACCTTACAGGCCAGGAGGGAATGGAATAACATATTCAAGTTCTGATAGAAAACATCAAATCAAAAAAGTCTGCCAACCAAGAATACTATACCCAGCAAAGCTATCCCCCAAACACTTTCCAAGACAAGCAAAACCTGAGGAAATTTATCACCATCAGACCAGATTTATAAAAGATAACTACCACTGTGGAAACGTAAAAATATAAAACCCACTACAAAGGCAGATACTCAAAATGAAAATAGAAGGAAGTAATCATTATCAATTCAGTAAACCAGCATACCACAATGATAAACACCCAAAACAGAAAAGAGCAAAGAATATTCCAAAAAGAAATGTTTTAAACAACAAAACTAAGTCATAACCTATCAATAATAACTTTGAGTCTAAATAGACCAAATTTTTCAATTTAAAGACAAAAAGTGGCTGAATGGATTTAAAATAAAAAAGACTCAGGGCTGTCATCATGGTGTAGCAGATTATGCCACCACTTGCAATGTGCCCATCCCATAACTGGGTACTGATCTCAGTCCCAGCTAGTCTGCTTCCAATCCAGCTCCCTGTTAATGTGCCTGGGAAACCAGTGGAAAATGATCGAAGTGCTTGGGTCAATACCACCCAGGTAAGAGACCCAGATACAGTTCTAGACCCCTAGCTTTGATTTGGTTTAGCCCTGACCTTTGCAGCCATTTGTGGAGTGAACCCATAGATCTTCTCTCTCTGTCTCTCTCCTGCTGTCACTCTTTCAATTAAATAAAATTTTAAAAATCTAAAAAAAGACTCAATGATATGCTAACTACAGATACAAAGTGAAAGTGAAAGATTGGAGAAAGGTATTCCACACAAACAGAAACCAAAAGCAAGCAGGTGTAGCTATAGAAAATAACAGACAGCACAGACATTAAAACTGTAAAAAAGGAAAGGGACAGTATTTTTGATATAGCAAGTTAAGCTGCAGCTTGTGACATCAGTATCTCACATTGTAATGCTGGTTCAAGTTTAATCTGCTCTGTTTCAGATCCAGCATTCCTACTACCATGCCTGGGAAGGCAACAGAATATGGCTCAAGTACTTTGGCCCCTGCCACCCAAGTGAGAGCAGGATGGAATTCTTAGCTCCTGGATTCAGCCTCACCTAGCCTGTCGCTCCCCCTCTTCGCGGAGGAACGACACTAGACCCTGCGCTGTTCTTTTGTCTGCTCGGCCCTTCCTGGGTTTGCTGCTGGTCCTTCCCAGGTTGGCTGCCGATCCTTCCACCTCCGTGGAAGGGCGGCTCCCCCTGCCACTTTCCCCACTTCCACGGGGGAGCGGCACACCACCGACTGGCTCTCTCGGGGGCTGCTCAGATGTTATTCGGATGTTCCCCTTAGATGTTCCTGGTGCATGTTGTCTCTCTCCTCCTTTATAGTCCTCTTCCACCAATCCCAACTCTGCCACCCACATGGCGAGCATGCTGCTCTCCTCCAATCAGGAGCAGGATCAGCTCCTGCAGGTTATTGGTCGAACTGGAGGCAGCTGTGTAGAAGTTGTTTACTCCTCTCCCAGTGCCATATTGTGGGAGAGCAGATGCATAGAATAAGTCTTAATTCCAGTAACTTAGTCTAGTCCGAGTTGCTCCCCACACTAGCCTTTACTGTTGTGGGCATTTGGGAAGTGAACAATTAGATGGAAGACTGACTCTCTCTCTCTCTCTCTCACTCTGCCTTTCAAATAAATAAATAAATCTTTAAAAGAGAGAGGGAGAGACCCAGAAGGTCACTATATAATGAACAAAGCATAAATTCAAAAAGAAGACATAATGAGTATAAACATATGCACCAAATGCTGCTTCAACCATTATATAAGTTAAACATTATCAGATACAAAGAGAGAAACAGGCTTCAGTTAGGGAGCTACAATACCCCACTTTGATAAATGAACAAAATTGCCAGCCTCCCCCCACCAATGAACCAAGAAACCTCAGAGCTTAACTACACTACGGAACAGATAAACCTAACACATATTTACAGATTGCTTCACTCAACAGCAACAGAATACACATTGTTTTCATCAGCACATGGGAGGGATTCTTGATAGATCATATATTAATCACAAAACAAGTCAACAAATTCAAACAATTTGAATCATACCAGAATCATACCATATACTTTTTCTGACCACAGTGGAATGAAATTAGAAATCCACAACTGAAGATAGTATACAAATTAAATACACGGAGACTAAACAACATGCTCTTTACAAACAGTGGGTCAATCAAAGGGAGAATTATAAAATTTCATGAAGCAAATGAAATTAGAAATGGGGCATACCAAAACTAAAAGGATACATCAAACATGATGTACACTTATAGCAATAAGCAACCACATCAAAGAAGTTGAAAAATTTCATATTAACCACCTATACATACATCTTAAGGAATAAGTAGAAGGAAAACATATTAAATATAAGAGCAGAAGTAAATTGAGTTTAAAAAGTCAATATGAAGTATCAGTGAAAGAAAGTTTTTTTGTTTTGTTTTGTTTTTTTCAAGATAAATAGGAGGTGGGTGTTTGGGGCAGTGGTTAAGACACCACCTGGTATGCATACATTCCACATCAGAGTATCTGGTTCAAGTCCTAGCTCTGCTTTCAATTTCAGCTTCCTGCTAATCAGTGTCCTGGGTGAAAATAGCTGATGGCTCCATTTAAGTCCCTGCTAAGCATGTGGGAGACCAAGATTGAATTCCTGGATTCCAGCTTCGGCCTGGTCCACAGCTATTGTGTGTACTTGGGGATGGAAGATTCCTCTCTCCCTTTGTCTCTGTTTCTCTCTATACTTCAAATAAAGTAAAAATAAATAAAATTTTTAAAAATCAACTTTTAGCTTGACTAACCAAGAAAAAAAGAGAATACTCAATTAAATAAAAAATGAAGAAATATTATAATACAAAAATACAAGAAATCATTATGGATTATTAAGAACAACTATATGCCAACAAACTGGAAAGCCTAGAAGTGGATAAATTTCTGGACACATACAACTTACCAAAATTGAACCAAAAGGACATAGAAAACTTGAATAAATCAATAGAGTACTGAGATTGAATCAGTAATAAAGAGTCCTGCAACAAAGAAACCTTAGGACTAAAGGGTATCACTGATGAATTCTACCAACATTTTAAGGAAGTGCTAACACCAGTTCTCCTCAAACTATTCCAAAAAATGCACATCCTAAAAGGGCAGCATTACCCTGATATCAAAACCAGATAAGAACAAAACAAAAAGCAAAACTATAGATCGGTCACTGTGATGAACACTGGTGCAAAACAAAATATTAGAAAATCAAATCCTATTGCACACCAAAGAGATCATGCATCATGATCAAGTGAGATTTATCCCAAGAAGCAAGGATGTTTTAACATATGCAAATCAACAAGCACAATACATCACATCAACAGAATGAACAATTTAAGAAAGCATATGATCATCTCAATAAAGAAAACTCATTTGATAAAACTCAACATCTATTCATGATCAAAACCCAGAACAAATTAGATATAGAAGGATCATACCTCAACCCGTTAAAGGCTTTATATGACAAACCTTCCATCAACATCACACTGAATAGGGAATGGCTGAAAGCACTTTTACTAAAATCTGGATCTATATAGCTCTGCCTTGAACAGTGTGTGATATGATAAAGGGATGTGAACAAGCATAAGAGCAGATACCCCAGTGGCCCTCCTTCAAGTCCTAAGTAAAACCTAACCTTCAGCTTTGGTCTTCTGGAGAGAAGACAGGTGAACATGCAGCCTTCTTACAGCAGCCATACCCCAGGGAAGGAAAAAAATCCTCAACATCATTATCCACTATGGAAACACAAATAAAAACTATGATGAGATATCATCTCTCCCCAGCTTGAATAGCTGTTATTAAAAAGAAGAAAACATTGGAAAGTAAATAGAAAATGAGGAATTCTTATTTACTTTTGGTGGGAATGTAATTAAGTGTAATCATTATAGAGTACAATACGGAGATTTCTCAAAAAAATAAAAATAGATCTACTATGTGATCTAGCTATTCCACTTTTGGTACATATCCAAAAGAAATAAAATCAGCCCAAAGAGACACTGAAATTTCATGTTTATTTCTGGGCTATTCATAACAATTAAGATGTAGAAGTAACCTAGAGGAACATTAACAGATGAATGGATAAGCAAAATGTAGTACATATATACTATGAAATGAAATGTTGTTCTGCCAAAAAAACACACACAAAACCAAACCAAAAAACCATGTCCTATCATTTGTAGAGAACATCATGAAATAGGCCATACTCAGAAAAACACATACCCCATGTTTTCTCTCATATGTGGAAGCTTTTAAAGAAAACGATTTGAATGTAGAATTTTAATTGCTAGAGGTTGGGAAGTAGGGAAGAATGATTAGAGAAACACTGGATAATTAGTACCAAAAACAGGTACATAGAAGAAGTAAGTTCCTCATAGTACAATACACAGAAGGGTGAGTATAATTCACAATTACTATTATGTATTTTATGAGCAAATATAATAGGTTAAAGGCTCCAAAGGGGATAGGAAACATTAATTATCTTGATTTTGAATGTTACATATTGAAATTGATCTAAATATCACACTGTACCCTATAAATAACTAATATAAATAGCTGACTAAAATAGTTAGAAATGTCCAATTAAAGACAAACAGAGGGAATAAGGAAACATGAGTTTCATTTATGCCATTTTTAAATGGATTAAACAAATCACTTCCAGCATCTGGATTGACCAAATCTGAGAGCAGGATCAGTGTGTAATTATTACTATTTTTTATATCTGCAAAAATCCAGATATTTTCCTCTACAGTTATTAAATGACACTTTAATTTATACTTCAATAACAATGCAATGGTAAACTTATCCTGAATATACATGGTATTTTAAAAGTGATACTTCAGTGAGAATGGCATTATCAGATTGCTTCTTGGCAGAGTTTTGAGTAAGCATGATATATGTTTATGGTAAACTGGAAAAACAAAGCCTTGAAATTATTTTACTTATTGTTTAAAGTATTTAAAAACAAGGTTTATTTAAGTCAGAAAAGCTCCAGCCAGAGTGGCATGGAGGGGGGCTCCAAAAGAGGCAAAACCCAAAGGGGCTGGTGGTACTGGGATTTTTAAGCACAATTTGGGAGAAAAAAAAAAAACTTAGCAGCTTGATATTTAGTTACAAGGCAGGGACAAACCCATAAAAAGACCTGATTTATAATCTTATTTGCTGAGGGGTGGGATAGGTGACTTGTTTTTACAGTAAACTGTAAGTTCAGAAGGATGAAATCACCAGTCCCTTGCTATCCTCATGGTAAAACTGGAAATTCCCAAGAAATGGGGCAGGCACTTTTGACCTTGCTAAAGGTAACTTTTGGGGAAAGCAAGTATTTTGTACCCTTAATTTCCACCAGGAGCACCCTAACTGCCTATTAACCCATCTGACTCCTCATATTCCCTACCCTAGAAGAATGGACCCTAACTTCTGTTAGGGGTATGGGACAAGGACTGCTCTGGCTTCTTCAAGCTGAGTAGGGGTGAAGTAGGGAACAGCAGTCAAGAAAGGGTTCCAGCAAGTTGCCCCTTGAGGAGGAGGCAGTGTCAGGTTGCAGAAACTGCTTCCATCAGAGGTTTCATGGGCATGACCGTCTAGAATTGCACTGCTTCAAGTTTGGAGAAAACTAATCCAAAAAGCAGATTAAACTCAAAGTGTCTAAAACAAAGGACAGTCATTATTAGAGGACCTAAGAAAGGTGCTGTCTTAACCACGAGGAAGTTCTCCCATTGAGAGGCAAATAGGAACTAATAGGAGGGTCTCAATAATAATTGGGTGGGCCTGAAGGCCTGGCCAGGTAGGAAGCCCAGACTTATCTATCTCTTCATACCGGATGCTGGAAGAGACATCATAAAAGAGATGTGAATCTCCTTAGGGAAGGCACCCTGCTGACTTCCATTACCTAGCTGGACTGGGAGGAGAGCTGGCCTGAATAAAAGACAAGTAGCATTCTCTAAAAGGAAATTTGCAGTTCTGCCAGCAATCTTACTGACCATATTTGGCTGACCCCTTAACAGTGGTGGTTACTTTGGAAGCTGGGCCTAGTGAAGGGCTTTCTTTAGCTTAGAGCCAATAGAGTCTGTGGCTCTGACCCAGGAGTCCTTCAACCCCCAGGGCATAATGTGCAGTGCATTCTTGTAAGCAGGCATTCTTTGCATTTGTAAAATAAAAATTCAAATATAGAAGCAAAGTAAATATGGTACCCAAAAATTTAGTTCCAACAGTACATACATATTTTTAAAAAGGTCATTTGAATAGTATTTGATTTTATAGTATTTGTTATTTTATTTCACCTTTATAGTTAGTAGTGGATAAATATGTACAAATATAAAATATATAGCAATAGTACAATAAAAATGGTTTAAGTCCTGTGGGAGCCCCTCTGGGAAGCTCCCACATCTTTGGATGGTTCTACCACTCACTGAGTATATCTTTGACTGTTGGTACCAAACAGCGGCCCAGGCTTACCTATGCCTTTTCTTCTAAGGAACCTAATCAGGATTTTTTTATAAAAGGAATTAAGAAAGCAATGCCATTGCAGCCATATTGTCACATATCTATGTCCTTTTGGGATCAGAACTAAATTTCTTAAAAGATCATAAATTCCTATCAATCAGTGCATACTGATATCTCTAATTCAAAGACATTAACCTAGGACTCTTCTTCACTTTCCCTATTCTAAATCAGTTTCTTCATTTTCCTAAAGAACTGTAAAAGGAGATGAAACATAGTTTATCGGAATAACCCTGAAGAGAAAGCACAATCATAGCAATGGCAACTGAGAGGCAGAAGTGCTCCAATCAAGGCAGAGCAGAATGGTCAAGGACAAAGTAGAGGCAGCCTCTTTGGGGATGCTCAAGGCATTTGCTAGTTGGTTTCTAGAGGGTTAAAGAACAATGTCATCTGCTTGTTCAGAGAGTATTTTGAGAAAGTTAAACAAAGCTTAAGAAGAAATACTCTCAGAAAAGTTTCATCCCTAGGAAATCATCCTTCTCTACCACAGCAATGCTACTGATTATTCCTTTCATCAAACAATGGCAATTTTGCAAGAATTTTGATGGTCAATCATAAGGCATCCACCTTCCAGACTGATTACACTCCTTCTGACTTATTTTTGTTTTCTAATTCAAAAGCATTTTAAAAGACTTATTTTGTTTCTTAACTTAAAATTATTCACACATCTTTCTTTTTCTTCAGTAAATAATGTAAAAAAATAAAACACTGAATTCACATGTTGAAATTCCCAGGGCCATCAGGTCTTTAAGTGAACTAAATAGCTCATATCATCGCTTAGAAAACTCTTGAACTTGATGGTGCTTATGTTGAGAAATAAGTTTATGTTTTCATTTTATGTCAAATTCCATTTCCAACATACTGTTACTGTCTTTCCACATAAGTAAAATTCAAGATTCCTTTCTAAAAAGTTTTTTTTAACCCCAGGCATAGTTTTGCATGATATGAATCTTCCATCAACTTTTTGGAGTGCCCTAGTACTTGGTTAAATTAGCATATGTTACTTTCTTAAATATATATATATATATATATATATATATATATATATATAAAGGCAAAGAAACACAGAGATAGGAAGAGAAAGACAGAAAGAGATCTTCCATCCACTGTTCACACCCAAAAGATCACAACAGGCAATGCTGAGCCAAGTCAAAGCCAGGAGCCAGGAACTTTGTGTGGGTTTCCCAGGTGAGTGTCAGGGTCCCAAGTCCTTGGGCCATAGTCCACCTCTTTCCCAAGCAAATTACCAGGGAGCTGGATCAGAAGTATAGTATCCAGGGCTTGAAAAGTTGCCCATATGAAATGCCAGTGTCATAGGTGATGGCTTAACCTCTATCATAATACCAGCCCCAAGTTCAATATTTCTGTACCCTTCTGTTCTAGCTCCTTCCAAAAACAATTCAGTCCTATAGACATTAGATGAGGCAGAGCAAGGCAAGCTCTCTATATGCAACCGGGAAAGTCATCATTGGCTCAGTATGGAGAATAGAAGCCTTCCAGAGTCCCCCAGACCCTGACATTCAGGTGATCTGTATGGTTGAAATTATCGTCAGAATAACATGGCGGTGTCACTTGTCTTTTGTATTTTTCATCATTTAACAAATGTACTGTGGCATTTTCCAAAAACTTCAAAACTTTATAACTGTACAAAACTGAACTTCTTCAAACAGCATAAATGTGATAATTTGAATATAGAAAGAGAAATGGAATCTAGCTGCCTTCTATTAAGGAAAACATTAAACATTTGTAAAAATGTAAAATGGTTCATACACTTCTAAGTCATTTTTGTTTGGGGAAATAATTATTTTATCATAAAAATATTTTATTTATGTTAGCATGTAGTGAGCTTTTCTTTTAATTAATTTTACTTTAAAAATTTTAACGAATATTTTTAGATTTATAACATAGCAAATAAATGTAATTCATAAGTTAAATTCATTAAATTAATAGCTTATATAAATTATAGCTCTTTGGAGTCCTCCATAATTTATAAAAGTATAAGGAGTCCCAAGGCAAAAAATAAAAATTGAGAACTACTTCTCTAACAGTGGCAAGGAGAAGAAGAATTGCAACAGATAAGTAATAACCAATGTAAAGAATGTGTCTATTTTGAATCCTAACTCTAAAAAATAAATTGTAAAAAGATACTTTTAGCTATCAGAAAAATTTAATTATATACTAATTATTAGATGACATAGAATTTTAATCTTGTTAGGTTTGATAATAACACAATGATTATGAAAACAAAAGCACTTACTTATTTTATATACTATATATATATATATATATATATATATGCCTTC
Source organism: Oryctolagus cuniculus (assembly GCF_964237555.1). Lineage (NCBI taxonomy): Eukaryota > Metazoa > Chordata > Mammalia > Lagomorpha > Leporidae > Oryctolagus > Oryctolagus cuniculus. The sequence continues at coordinate 55,727,650 of NC_091435.1, forward strand.
TGAAATGAATTGAAGGCAAATTTTCCTTTCAAATATTCCAGAAGAGAAAAAATAGATAGAACAAAATCAACAACTATTGATAACATCTGCATCTGTGTCTGATATGTGAGTTAATAAAATCTCTACATTTATGAATTACTAAAATTTTCCAAAATAAAATTTACATAGAAGAGAAATAACTATAATCAAAACCTGAAAGACATTGATTTTAAGATTTCCTAGGGTACATATTACACAGTGATTCAAAATTTTTGATAAATTTTATATTCTACTTTCTCTTAAAGATATCTAGTTAAAAAGACATGAATAAGCTAAGAACAAATAAAAATTAAGGAGAATCTGAATATAAGATGGCTAAACAGAGAAAAGACACTGTTTTTGACTATGGGAAGAAAACAGAGGAAAAGGAGAACTGCATTTCCAAAGAACAGCTGGAGTTTACTTTGTAGTGGAAATTCTACCAAGAGAGATGCTGTGGAGAAGTGGGAATGGTGCAATCACACAGCAACCAGTGAGATACTGCTGGTGACTCCCACAGCTAGTGGGTGGAGGGGTTGCCATTTTCTTGGAGTGAGGCGATAGGAACCTGTGGCAACCTGGTCAATATTACCTGAAGGAGAACTTCATGGATCCCAGTGACTTTGAGTCAGACCTAGAACACTAGCAGAGGTCAGGGTGCTCTCCTGACCCTGTGCAGGTAGAGCACACTGCTTTCCTCCAATTCCCCAAAAAGGGCATCCAGAGACTACCAGGGAGGAAGCACCATCTTAACAAGGCAAGTAAAGGTGGCTGTAGCCCACACAGAACTTGGGGAATTTATCAAAGGGATAAGCCCACAGTCCCACTGACTTTGAGTCTTACATGGAGGGTTGATGGGAGCAGGGAACCCACATAGGCCTGTGAACTGCTCCCCTCCACTCACTCTATCAAGGCAACTAGACCTAATTTGACAAGGAAAGACAAAACACCAACCAACTTCTATCGGGCTTGAGCTGGCTCACACTGTGGCTCTCTCTGGATTGTAGCTGCTCATGTGGCTGGAAGAGGATCCCCTGATTGCTGTAACTGTGGGAGTCATGAGATCTGTGATTGTGGGAATTCTGTAACTGTGTGATAGAGTGTGGGGTGTGGCTGGGTCTTTGGAAAATCACTACATCTGGCTTGAGAGTCTTGGAGTTCCGTGAGTGCCTGGGGTGAGTAATCTCAGAAAGTTCTATGCTTACCCTAAGGAGTGCACAGATCCTTTTTCCAATTCATGTACTGTGTGGGTGGAGTGTGTAACCACTTTGGGTACATCATGTGTAGTTTGTTCACCTTGGTAGAGAAAGGGTGAGGCTGTGATCACGGCAGCCAATAAATCATACCCTCCCGCCTGCTGATGACAGAGATGTACAATACCCAGATAGAGTGTCACTCTGGACTCTTGCCCCCAAATTGAGCACTGGCTGGAACTCTCTGGCCCCACCCAGAATATGCTTCTGGATACCTGCTGCAGGAGCACACAATTCACTAAACCAGAAGAGCTATATTTCAAAGATGAAAGCCCTCAGAGGAGAAAACCAACAAGTGTTTCCCCAAATGCTTAAAAACAAATATAGAAATACAAGAAACATGAGCAAGGAAGACAGTATGATTCCCTAAGAGGAACAGAATAGCACATCAATATTGGAATGTGAATAGGAACAGATTGATGAAATTGCCTGAAAAGTAATACAAAAGAATGATTATAAGATTACTAAAATACACAGAGAAGCAAATACATGAGTTAAAGTAATCCATACATCATATAGATGTGAAATTCTGTCAAGAGACATAAATATTGAAGAGAATCAAACTGAAATATTAGAAATGAAGAATTTAATACGTCAAATAAAAAATACAATGGAAAGCCTTAACAACAGACTCAGTGAGGCAGGAGAAAGAATATCCAAGCTAGAAGATAAATCCTCAGAAAGAGTCCTACAGAAAAAAAGGCAGAAAATATTAGAAAACTGAAAATAGTGTTCAATATTTATGGGATACTATATTCAAACAACCAATCATATGTGTCTTAGGGTTTCCTAAAGATGTAGAAACAGAGAATATATTAGAAGAACTATTCAGTGAAATAATGGCAGAAAACTTCCTTAATTTGAGAAAAAGATAGGAGTTCTATGTGTTTCTTTTACTTGGAGTTCCCTAACAGACAGGATCAAAAAAGATTTCAGCATGATATACTAGAGTAAAACTTTCAAATGTAAAAAATAAAAATATCCTAAAATGTACATGAGAGAAATGTCATATTACCTTCAAAGGATCTCCAATTACATAGACAACTGATTTCTCATCAAAAACCCTACAGGCTAGGAGAAAATGGAGAGACATAATCCAAGTTCTAAAAGAAAAACATCTGTCAACCGAGAACACTGTATTCATCTAAGCTCTCACTTATTTTGAAAGTGCAATAATGACCTTCCAAAACAAACAAATTTAATTAGTCATCCAGATTTACAAATGATACTTAAGAGTATACTGCACAATTTACAGATTCAATACAATCCCAATCAAAATACTAATGACATTCTTCACAGATCTAGAAAAAATGATGCCAAAATTCATATGGAAACATAAGAGACCCTAAATAGCTAAAGCAATATTATACAACAAAAACAAAGCTGGATACATCACACTACCTGATTTCAAGATATGCTACAGGGCAGTTATAATCAAAAGAGATTGGTACTGGCACAAAAAACAGACTTGAAGACAAATGGAACAGAATAGAGATTCCAGAAATCAATCCATTCATATACAACCAACTTATTTTTGATAAAAGAGCTAAACTCAGTCCATGGAGCAAGGACAGTCTCTTTAAACACATTGTGCTGGGAAAACTGTATCTCCACATGCAGAGGTATTAGCTTAGACTCCTACCTTATACCTTATACAAAAATCCACTAAAATGGTTCAAAGACCTAAATCTCCAACCCAATACCATCAAATTACTAGAGAACATTGGGGAAACTCTGAAAACGTTGGCATAGGCAAAAACTTCTTGGGAAAGATCCTGAAGCACAGGCAATCAAAGCCAAAATTGACAATTGGGATTACATCAAACTGAGAAGCTTCTGTGTTGTGAAAGAAACACCCAACAAAGTGAAGAGGCAACTGGGGCTGGAGCTCTGGCATAGCAGGTAAAGACACTGCCTGCAGTGCTGGTGGTGCCCATTTGCGTTCCAGCTGCTCCACTTCTAATCCAACTCTCTGCTATGGCCTGGAAAAGCAGTAGAAGATGGCCCAAGTACTTGGACTCCCACACCCATATGGGAGACCCAAAAGAATGTCCTAGCTCCTGTCTTCAGATCAGCTCAACTCTGGCCATTGTGGCCACTTGAGGAGTGACCCAAATAAATAAATAAATATTTTTTTAAAAAAGTGAAGAGGCAAAAGACAGAATGGGAGAAAATATTTACAAACTATGCTACTGATAAATGGTTAACATCCAGAATCCATAAAGAGCTGAAGAAATTCAACACCAACCAAACAATCCACTTAAGAAATGTGCAAAGAACTTGAACAGGCATTTTTCAGGAGAAGAAATTCAATAGCCAACAGATACTTGAGAAAATGCTCAAGATACTAGCCATCAGGGAAATTCAAATCAAAACCTCAATGAGGTTTCACCTCACTCCAGTTAGAATGGCTCACATACAGAAATCACCAAACAATAAATGCTGGTGAAGATGTAAGAAAAAGGTACCCTGGTCCACTGTTGCTACCATAAATTATGGTGTGTATACACTATGGAGTACTTCTCAGCTGTAAAACAAAAATAAATAAAATCCTATTTTTTTTTGCAATAAGATGGATGCAACTGGAAACCATTATATTTGGTGAAATAAGACAGTCCCAAAAAGACAGATATCATGTTTCCTCAATCCAGGATAATTAATAGAGTATCTGAAATGTAATGTATTGGAGTAAAATAGACATTTTGAGAATCAATGACTGTTTATAGCATTTGTCTCTTCCATTGAGGAACAACGTATTGTTTGTTTTCTTTCTCTCCAAAATATTTGCTGAACTCTTTTACTTAGAGTAGGGTTAATTATACAATTAATTATACTGAAAATAGATCATTGTAAAAATTGAGAGTAGAATCCAAGAGGATTCCAAGAGGAATCCAAGAGGTAGAGGAAGTGTTGGAGAGTGGGCTGAAGAGAGGATAGACAGGGTGCCACTACATTCCTAAATTTGTATACATAAAATCTATGAAACTTCTCTTTTGGCCCTTCTTTCCTGCTCTCTCTCGGTTCCTCTCTCCAGCCTCCTCCTCTGGGCTCTTGGCTCTGCTCTCCTCTCTCCTCTTCTCTGCTTTATCTTCTCTCCTTGCTAGCTCTTCTCTTTGTCTCTCTTACAGTCTCCCTCCCTTTTTTCCTTCGCCGCCCCTTCACTCTGGTCTGTAGGTTGTTCCCCAATAAGCCCTTTCCCTTACTCCGGTGTCCGGTGTGCTTTGCGATGGCTAACATTAAGATACAACAGTTACCACTAGCCACAAAATAAAAGTAAAGTGGAGTTATAAGTCAGGAGCTAAGGCAATGCCTAATGGCTGTTAGGGAGACACTCCTAATCATACCAAACAGACATCTCTGGTCAGTCAGATAACAGTGTGCTATGGACAATACTCTCCTACCCACTCTGACTGGACAGTTCAAACATAAGCAAGGAGGAACCAGCATTGATTGGACAAGTTGGAGGATGGCAAGCTGGAGAACTGCCGAAAATGAGGATAAAAAGCAAGCCCTTGCACCACTCTTCATCCTCTCGGGGATCATAGCCCGGTGTGTGTGAACCTCTGGATCTCCACACATCTGGAGCTGAAGTGGCAACCTGCTACTCTGCACGGAGCAGGTAGCAGCACAAGCCGACCTGCAGAGCTGTCCCTGAGCTGTAACCCCACTGTCTGTGTGAGAGTGTGTGTGTGTGTGTGTGTGCGTGGCCCAGTGCAAGCAAACCTCTGGGTCTCCTTGCACGTGGAGTCAAAGAGCCAGCCTGCTAGCTTTTGCTACGTGGCACAAGGCGACGATGGGATCAAGAGGCCAGTGGAGCTGACCAGCCAAGATACCACCTCACCACCTTGCCTGGAGTCCTTATCAGCCTGCTGCCAGACCTGACCCTGAAGCAAGACCAGGCCTCTCAGCAAGGGACCTCTCCAACTTCTCGCCTGGCCATCCGCCTGGGAACTTTGAGCCTCCTGCCCATAGTGACAGCCTTCCCACAACTTACTGCCTGTAAGTGACTGATCCGAGATCCGTCTCTGCTGAGACATGGAGCTCTGAACCTTGAACACTGACACACTTTTTCGTGATCGTGATACGAGCCTTGAAAACGCAGCTTTTACAAATAGTGTTAGTCATGTGTAATATAATATAACTATGCTTTGACCCTATGTTTTGACCCTATGCAAGGTATCTGTAAATAATGCTGGAGACCTTGATGTACATATACTATTATAATTAGATAGCCCTTAAAATTACTTTAACACTGTATACTGTGATCTATGGATTAATGAATAAGTTCAAGTAGTGTAATTGATATTCAGTCCTCTACTAATTAAGGAAATAGTGTTACTCTGATAGTTAAGTATTATAGTAAGTAAGTTAAGTAGATGATAAGTAGCTATGTTACGCTAAGTGATTCAGTAAGTGTGTTAAGTTAGCTATAAGTTATGATAAGTGATATTATTGACATTATTGATAGTGATATTAGTGATATTGATGTGTGTTAAGTAATTATGTTAAGTTAGGTGATTAAGCTAAGTAGTTAAGCTAAGTAGTTATGTTAAGCTAAATAGCTAAGTAGTTAAGTCATGATTAAGTAGTAATGTTAAGTTTATTGATAAGTGTATTAAATAGTATAGATTGATAAGTATATTGATACTGATAAGTGTATTGACCCCAATGAGCGTGCTGATGAGTAGTGTGATATAAAACCCCTGGTGTGTCCCCGATGTGTGAATAATAAAATTGGAAAAGACAAAAAAAAAATCTGTGAAACTTGTAGAACTTAAATAAAAATTTTAAAATATAATGTGCTACAAGAGAAGCAAAGAAAGATAGCATCACAAAAGGAAGTGAGGGCAGGAAATCTCATAGTAAAAATACAAAGGAAATCAAAAGCAAACAATAGGAATATTTTTGGAAAAATGGAAGGACCAAATTTTTACTTATCAATAATAAACTTGATTGTAAATGGTGCCCAAATTCTCCAATTAAAAGATATAGACTGGCTGAATTGATTAAAAAGTAAGACTCATCTGTTGGCTGCCTACAAGAAATACACCTCACCAACAAAAATAAACACAGACTGAACGTCAAAGGATAGAAAAAATATTCCATACTAACAGAAAGCAAAAATGAGCTGAAGTGGCCAACTTAATATCATACACAATAGATTTTAACACAAAAACTATTAAGAAAGACAAAGAAGGGCAGTATATAATGACTGAGGGATCAATTCAGCAAGAAGATGTCACTATAGTACATTTCTGTGCACCAATACTAGGGTGCCTGGCTGTTTAAAACAAATGTTGATGGATCTAAGGGAAACACAGGCTCTAATACAATAATAATGGGGGACTTCAAGATTCCCACATTCTCTTAACACTGCCTTTACTGTATCCTATAAGTTTTGGTATACTGTTTTGTCATCATAATTCATTTCTAGGATATTTTAATTTTCCTTTTGATTTATTATGTGATCCATCATTCATTCAGGAGCATGTTGTTTAGTTTCCATTTGTTTGCATATTTACTAGCATTTCATCAATGCATAGATCAACTAGACTAAAAAATCAAAAAAGAAACAGAGCTAATCTATACTATGGACCAAATTGATATAGACAGAACAATTTATCCCAAAGCCACAGAATACATATTCTCTTCATCAGTGACTGGAAGTTTCTCTAGGTTAGATGATATGCTATGCCACAAAGCAAGTCAAAACTAATTCAAAAAAGTTGAAATCAAATCATGTATCTTTCCTAACCCCAGTGGGATGAAGCTGGAAATTAACAACTTAAGAAACATCAGAAAATATGCAAACACATGGAGACTGTGTAACATGCTCCTGAATGAACATTGGGTCATACAAGAAATCAAAAGGGAAATCAAAAAATTCCAGAAATGAATTATGATGATAAAAGAGCATACCAAAACTTAGAGGATACAGCAATTGCAGTTGTAAGAGGAAAGTGTATAGCAACTAGTGCCTACATCAACAGATTGGAAAGGTATCACATAGTTGAACTGACAATACATCTCCAGGATCTAGAAAAACAAGGAAAAGGCCAAACCCAAAATTAGTAGGTAGAAAGAATTAAAATTAGAGAATCAATAAAAAAAAGAAGGAGCCGGTGCCGTGGCTCACTTGGTTAATCCTCCACCGGCAGTGCCAGCATCCCATATGGGCTCCGGGTTCTAGTCCTAGTTGCTCTTCTTCCAGTTCAGCTGTCTGCTGTGGCCCAGGAGGGCAGTGGAGGATGGCTCAGGTGCTTGGGCCCCCTGTACCCACATGGGAGACCAGGAAGAAGCACCTGGCTCCTGGCTTCAGATCAGTGCAGTGTCGGCCATGGCAGCCATTTGGGGAATGAACCAATGGAAGGAAGACCTTTCTCTCTGTCTCTCTCTCTCACTGTCTATACTCTACCTGTCAAATAAAAAAAAAAAAAAGCGAAGAGAGAAGCAAACAACACTGAAACAAAAAAATTTTAAAAAGTCAATGAAATGAGGATCTATTTTTTTGTTTTTGAAAAAATAAATAAAACTTATACTCCTCTGACCCAACTAGGCAAAATAAAAAGAGAGAGAAGATCCAAATTAATAAAATAAGATGAAAAAAAGAGATGTAACAACAGATACCAAATAAATAAATAGAATCATCAGGAATTACAAGTTATCTGCCAACAAACTAGAAAATCTAGAAGAAATGGATAGAATTCTAGATACATACAATCTACCAAAATTGAGACATGAAAATACAGGAAATCTAAAGAAACCAATAGGGGCTGACACTGTGACAGAGGGAGCTAAACCTCCACCTGTGGTACCACCATCCCATATGGGTACCAGTGCATGTCCCAGCTGCTCATCTTCTGATCCAGCTCCCTGCTATGGCCTTGGAAGACAGTGGAAGATGACCCAAGTATTTAGGCCCCTGCACTCATGTGGGAGACCCAACGTAACCTCCTGGCCCCTGGTTTAAGGATTGGCTCAGTTCCGGCTGCTGCAGCCATTTGGGGGGAGGAAGCAATGGGTAGAAGATATTTCTCTCTCTCTCTCTCTCTCTCTCTCTCTCTCTCTGTAACTCTACCTCTCAAATAAATAAATAAAATCTTTAAAAATAAATAAATAGACCAATAATGAAGATGGAGACTGAATCAACCATAAAGACCCCTCTGACAAAGAAAACTCCAGGATTGGATAGCTTCTCTGTTGAACTCTACCAAACTTTCAAAGAAGAACTAATTCCAATTCTTTTCAGACTATTCAAAACATTTAAAATAGAGACAATGCTTCCAAACTCTTTTTATGAGGCCATCATCATCTTAATTTTAAAACTAAAAAAACTATAGACCAATATCACTGATGAACATAGATGCAAAATCTTGTTGGATTAATATCCAAGATATATAAGCAGCTCAATGAAGTCAACAACAACAAAACAAACAATACAGTACCAAATGGCCTAAGGATATGAACAAGTATTTTTCAAAAGATGAAATGCAGATAACAAACAGATACATGAGAAGATGGGATAGTGGAACATGACCCAAGTTCTTGGGCCCCAGTATCCACATGGGAGATCCAGAAGAAACTCCTGGCTCCTGACTTTGGATTCACCCAGATCCTGCCATTGCAGGCATTTTGGGAGTGAACCAGTGGATAGAAGACCTTTCTCTCTGTGTCTCCCTCTCTCTGTCTAACTCTGCCTCTCAAATAAACAAAATCTAAATATAATAATAATAATAATAATAGGTTAAATATGATAGCTTAAACAAACCCAAAGTACTTGATTATATATTTCTGTATGACAATACAAATAAAAAACAGAAACACAAAGATGTATACTCTCAAAATTTTGAGGTAGAGTTTTTAAGCTAAAATTAAGGAAACAGTCCAACTATCAATCAAGACTGAGGGCAAAAGTAAAATCATATCAAAAATGCAAGATCCATTTTCTTCTCATATTAAGTTGAAGAGCCACTCCTCTCCATCCCAGATGAAGTAACCTTTGTCCTACTTAGTGAGTTAGTTCTTAGAAGTAACCTTTGCCCTACTTAGTGTGCTAGTTCCTAGAAAGAGCCCTAGGCACCAGCTGTCACTTGAGATGTGGTTCACAGCAGGAACCCCACCTCGAGGTTTTGCGATAACTCCTAGTTGCAGAGCACCTTCTGGTGAGCAGTAGATATCCCACCCTAAAGTCTTAAAGTGACTCCTGCGATAGGCAGGAAAATTTTCCCTCCACTAACCCCCTCATTTAAATCCTCCAATCAGTATGTGAATAGTGTGTGTATCATTTAAACCCTCCAATTAGCATGTAAATTGTGTGTATTAAGTGAATTATGTGGTTTTTCCCTTTAAAAATGCTCGTTAACAAATGTTCGGGGCTTCTTCTTTGGATGGCTTTGTGCTGTCGAGAGGCCTGTCTGCGCAGACGTTGAATAAATCCTCTTGCGTGTTGCATCTACTGGTTTGGAATCTGAGTCTTTGGGGTGCACATCTCGACGTGTCGGGGTCCTAGTTCAGGAACCCAACATTTCATGGGGGCTCGTCCGGGATTCGTGTGCCCTCAGACTCAATTCTAGAAACCAGTTGGAGGTGAGAGCTAGCTCATCCACGTGGTTGTTGTGGTGTCTGTTTGCGTGTTTTGATTTTTCGAAAATTGTACTTGTACAGGGCTTGTATTGTTTGGTGGACCAGTGTGGGAGGCAGACATGCCCTGAGACCCCTGGTCCCGCCCTGGAGGCCACTCCAGGGGTTCTTTGGGGGAGAGAGAGGGATCGAGTTTCTCTCCTCCCCAGGGGGTCTAGCCATAAACAGCTACGCCCCTCTTGAGTGGTACTTTCGGTCTGCTGCCGATCAAATGCCACGTGGCTTTTGGGATTTGTTCTGTTCGTTTGTGTAGTCTGTATTCTGTACCTTGTTGATTCACTTGCCACACCCATGGGTCAACAACTACTACCCCTTTAAGTCTGACTTTAGGACACTGGAAAGTGGTCACGGAATTAGCATGCAACCAGTCAGTGGAAGTGTGCAAGAAGAAGTGGCTAACTTTCTGCACTTATGAATGGCCGTCCCTTGAGGTTGGATGGCCACGGGATGGCACGTTTAACCTTACTACTATCTTGCAGGTCAAAAGAAAGATCTTCCAACCAGGATCAAATGGCCATCCAGACCAAGTGCCCTACATCATCACCTGGGAAAACCTCTCCCAAGATCCCCCTAAATGGGTTAAGCCTTTTCTTTCCCCATTGGGAGCGCAAGCCCCAAGTCCGGCCCCCTGGCCTTCCTCCACCCCACTCACACCCCCACTTTCTGCGCCACCACTTCCCTCTTCCCTTCTCTCTTTAAATGAACCACCTAAACCTAAGTCTAAGACTCCGCCAGTTCTTCCAGACGCCCAAGATGATGCCCTACTTCTGGAGCCTCCCCCTCCATACCCCCCTCAGGCCCTACCACAGCCAGTCCGGGAACCCCAGGGCCATGAGCCAGTCTCTCCCGACTCCACTGAGATGGGGGAGTCTGCCTCCCCACCCTCTACTTGCCTATGACTGTGGAGGGAGCGGGCCGGCGGCCCAGAAAGTGTTTGGACCTCACAGGCTTACCCTTTACGGTCGGTGGCCGGTCAGATTCAGTATTGGCCATTCTCTGCCTCTGACTTGTACAATTGGAAAACTCACAACCCCTCCTTTTCACAGAACCCTCAAGCTTTAACCGGACTAATTGAGTCCATCTTACTCACTCACCAACCCACCTGGGATGATTGTCAGCAGCTTTTGCAGGCCCTCCTCACCATGGAGGAAAAGCAACAAGTCATATTGGAAGCTTGCAAAAATATGCTGGGAGCTGATGGCAGACCAACTCAACTGCCCAACGAAATTGAAGATGCCTTTCCCTTGATTCGCCCGGACTGGGACCACAACACCATGGCCGGTAGGGAGCAACTCCGTCTCTATTGCCAGACTCTGCTAGCGGGTCTCAAAGGGGCAGGAAGGTGCCCCACCAATTTGGCTAAGGTACGTGCGGTTGTTCAGAGCCAGGAAGAAATGCCGGCAAGTTTTTTAGAACGATTAATGGAAGCTTATCGGATGTACACTCCTTTTGACCCTCTGGCTGATGAGCGACAGTTGGATGTGATTATGTCGTTCATCGGACAGTCGGCCCCCGACATCCGAAGCAAACTGCAGCGGCTAGAAGGGTATAAATTAGAAGGGTATAAATTACAGGACCTATTAAAGGAGGCAGAAAAGATTTTTAACAAAAGGGAAACACAGGAAGAAAGGGAGGAAAGATTACGTAAGGAACAGGAGCAAAGAGAGGATAAATGGGACAAAAAAACGAAGCCGGGAGCTGACCAGAATCTTGGCCACGGTAGTGCAAAGCACTGGACAGGGACAGCCAGGTCAAAATAGGGTCCTGGGAGACAAAAGAAGGCCCCGAGTAGAACGAGACCAATGCGCCTACTGCAAAGAAAAGGGACACTGGGTCAAGGACTGCCCCAAAGTACCACAAGAAACTAAAAAAAGAACAGCTCCAGTCCTAGCCCTAAAAGAAGACAAATAGGAAAGTCAGGGCCAGGAGCCCGCCCCCGAGCCTTGGGTAACTCTCAATGTAGGGGGGTATCCAGTGACCTTCCTGGTAGATACAGGGGCACAACATTCGGTGCTAACCGACAACAGGGGGCCTCTAAGCTCTAAAACTTCTTGGGTCCAAGGAGCTACTGGGGGAAAGTTGTACAGGTGGATGACTGAATGAAAGGTTCACTTAAACACCGGACAAGTGACTCATTCATTCCTATTAGTGCCAGACTGCCCCTACCCCCTGCTGGGCCGGGATTTGCTTTCTAAGGTGGGGGCCCAAATTCATTTCCATGACAAGGGGATTTCAACCACAGACCCACAAGGACAGCCCCTTCAAATACTGACTGTACACCTAGAGAATGAACATCGGCTGCTCAAAAAGGGCCCAGTAAATGCAACCCCTCTAGAACCTAAGTGGTTAACAGACTTTCCTCGGGCATGGGTGGAAACAGTGGGGGTGGGACTGGCAGTCAACCAACCTCCCTTAAAGCCCTCCACCACCCCAGTGTCGATTCGACAGTATCCTATGAGCAAGGAGGCTAAAGAAGGCATCAGGCCCCACATAAAGAGATTGTTGCAGTTGGGCATTTTAAAACCGTGCCACTCGCCTTGGAATATCCCCCTCCTCCCAGTCAATAAACCAGGCACAGGGGATTATAGGCCAGTGCAGGACCTACAGGAAGTTAACCGAAGGACAGAAGACCTACACCCCACCGTGCCTAACCCTTACAATCTGTTAAGTACCCTGCCTCCGAGTCATCAGTGGTATACGGTGTTAGACCTTAAAGACACATTCTTTTGTCTAAGACTTAGTCCTATAAGCTAGACCCTGTTCACCTTCGAGTGGAAGGACCCGGAGACCGGATTCTCCAGGCAACTCACCTGGACAAGATTACCACAAGGATTCAAAAATTCGCCCACCCTGTTCGACGAGGCCCTGCACCAGGACCTGGCAGACTTCCGAGTCAACAACCCCAGCGTAACCCTCCTGAAATACGTGGATGACCTGCTCTTGGCAGCGGAAACTAAATAGAACTGCCTAAAAGGTACCGGGGCCCTGCTAAACCAACTAGGGAAACTGGGGTACAGAGCCTCCACGAAAAAGGTGCAAGTGTGCAAAAGACGGGTGACTTACCTGGGATATTTACTAGAAGGTGGCCAGCAGTGGCTAACAGAGGGCCGAAAACAGACAGTTTCCCTAATTCCATCGCCCAAGAGCGCCTGGCAGGTGCGAGAGTTTCTCGGAAGCGCAGGCTTCTGCCAGTTATGGATACCTGGATTTGCAGAACTGGCAGCGCCTCTGTACCCCCTTCCTAAACCCAGTACCCCCTTCCTAAGGGAAGCAGAGCACCAAATGGCGTTTGATCAAATCAAGAAGGCCCTATTATTGGCCCCCGCCCTAAGCCTCCCTGATGTGACCAAGCCTTTCACGCTGTACATAGATGAGCGGAAAGGAATAGCGAAGGGCGACCTGGTTCAGAAGCTGGGACCTTGGAAGAGGCCAGTGGCTTATTTCTCAAAAAAACTGGACAATGTGGCCGCTGGATGGCCCCCGTGTTTGCACATGGTGGCAGCGGTAGCAGTCCTTGTCAAGGACGCAGATAAGTTAACTCTGGGACAAACCCTCACCGTGGTGGCCCCCCATGCCATTGATTCCATTATTCGGCAGCCGCCGGATAGGTGGCTCTCCAATGCCCGAGTGACTCACTACCAAACTATGTTGCTCAATCTGGAGCAGATTCAGTTCGGGCCTGCTACTCCCTTAAACCCAGCAACCCTGCTCCCGGACATGGAGCCCGACGCCTGGGTGCCTCATGACTGTCACCAAATTCTGGCTGAGACCCATGGCACCCAGGAAGACCTGACGGACCTGCCATTGCCGGACGCAGAGCACACTTGGTACACGGACGGGAGCAGCTTCCTGCATAATGGTGAGCGGAGAGCAGGGGCAGCCATGGTAGATGGACACTCCATAATATGGGCAAGTGCTTTACCCGCAGGAACTTCAGCCCAAAAGGCCAAGCTTGTGGCCCTTACACAGGCTCTCAAGCAGGCTAGCGGAAAAAAGATCAACATTTATACTGACAGCCGCTACGCATTTGTTACGGCCCATATCCATGGGGAAATTTATTGAAGGAGAGGCCTTCTAACTTCAACAGGTAAAGACATCAAAAATTAGACTGAAATTTTAGACCTCCTACAGGTGCTTTTCCTACCCAAAAAGTTGAGTATTATCCACTGCCCAGGACACCAGCAAGGAAATGACCCTGTAGCAAAAGGAAACAGAATCGTGGACGAGGCCGCTAGAGCAGTTGCGTTAGGCCCGCAGGTTCTACACCTAAGTGCTGTGGAGGCCCACCATGCGCCAGATCACAAGCAACCCCCCTTCCTCTATTCAGATCAAGACTTGAATAAAATCCAGCGTCTAGGGGCAAACTATGATAAACAAAAAAAGGTTTGGACGTATCAGGACAAAGTTGTCCTGCCCCATGAAATGGCTCATGGACTATTATCACAACTTCATAAATGGACTCATCTAGGACATAAAAAATTAAAAATGCTCTTACAACAAGAGATCCTACCTTACTTTATTCCAGAACTTAACGCTCTAGTCCAACAGGTCACTGAATCCTGTGTCCCCTGCGCCAAGGTTAATGTGGGGCGCCTCAAACTGCTGAAAGGAGCAAGACTCAGGGGAGAGCGACCAGGAGTCAATTGGGAAGTGGACTTCACCGAGGTTAAGCCAGGAAAGTATGGTAACAAGTATCTCCTAGTTTTTGTAGACACCTTCTCAGGCTGGACGGAAGCTTTCCCTACCAAGTGAGAGACTGCCCAAGTTGTCATTAAAAAAATCATTGAAGACATCTTCCCGCAGTTTGGTCTCCCTCAGGTAATTGGATCCGATAACGGACCTGCTTTTGTCTCCCAGGTAAGTCAGATGGTGGCCAAGGCATTGGGGATAAATTGGAAATTACACTGTGCTTACAGACCCCAAAGTTCAGGACAGGTAGAACGAATGAATAGAACAATTAAAGAGACCTTAACTAAATTGGCTATAGAGACTGGCACTAGAGACTGGGTCCAGCTCCTCCCCCTGGCTCTGTTCCAGGCCCGAAACACCCCCCTAAACCATGGACTAACTCCATATGAAATATTGTATGGAGGACCCCCTCCAGCCGCGAGTCTCCTTGACTCCGCATTAGATCCCTTTATTGATATGCCTAACTTGCAGGCTCGACTGAAGGCACTCCATATCATACAGAATCAAATTTGGAAGCCCCTGGCTGCAGCTTACCGGACCGAGACCACGTCAGTGCCTCACCCTTTCCAGATCGGGGACTCAGTCTACGTCCGAAGGCACCAGTCCAAGACTCTCGAGCCACGCTGGAAGGGCCCATACTCTGTGCTACTGACCACTCCAACGGCTTTCAAGGTGGACAGAGTCGCTGCCTGGATCCACGCGTCCCACCGTCAAGTGAGTGCCACCAGAGACCGACGGGACCTCGGGCAAGTCACCACGATGGAAATTACAGCGCACTCAAAATCCTCTCAAGCTAAGACTTTTAAAAACCCCATAATGTTTTTAATCTTTCTTGTCTCAACTGTGATGGCCAAAACTCCCCATGCCCCCCAAAACCTAACTTGGCAAATAGTGTCAGCCACGGGTAATGTTGTATGGTCCCGCAGCTACCTCGCGCCTCCCTGGACATGGTGGCCCCCCCTCACCCCGGACTTGTGTGACCTAGTGGATGGCTCGGAAACTTGGGAAGTCCCGGAGGAGTTTTCCCTTGAGGAAACTAATGTGGGACCTACTGGTCTAAAAATGGGAATTATCCCGGGACCTTCTAGGCTCCACCACCCACCCGGATGTAACAAGCCCAACTTTCGAGCCTCCCTCCAAACCTATGACTTTTATGTGTGCCCCCATAGAGATAGGAAGGACTCCTACAAACGTAATTGTGGCAGGGCAGAACAATTCTTTTGCAAGGTTTGGAGTTGCGAAACCATGGGAACTACGTACTGGAAACCCTTTTCCAACTGGGATCTCATTAGGGTTATGCGGGGCCCGCCAAGGGGGGATCCTACAAGTAACCTCCTTAGCATAACCTTCACAGAAGCAGGACAAAACTACCGAAAGTGGGTAGCAGGTAAACAATGGGGCCTCCGATTGTACCAAAACGGCCACAATAAGGGTCTTATTTTTACAATTCGGCTGAGCATAAAGAGCCCAAACCCAGTGCCAGTAGGACCCAACTCAGTCCTAGCAGAACAAGGACCCCCACTATTAAAATGCCTAAAAGGGGGAACTGTCTGGGTTCGAACAACCACCCCAAGCCATAATACCCCAACCAGAGGAGTTTATACATCTGTAGCGCCCCATGCAAAAGCCTCATCTCCTCTGAACATCAGCCAAATGGAAGCACCATCCCCTCTAACAGCAAAACCCCCTTCACTAACTGGGCAAAGATTGTTTAACCTCATAAAAGGGGCTTATTCTGTTATTAATCATACCAATCCCAACCTGACCTCCTCTTGCTGGCTTTGCCTGACCTCCAGTCCACCATATTATGAAGGCATAGCACTCACCGAACCCTACAACACTACTAGAGGTGTTTAATGCCCATGGGAAAGAATGCGGCCCAGGCTTACTTTGACCCAGGTCTCCAGTCAGGGAACCTGTGTGGGTAACCCTCCCCCGTCCCATGTCCAACTATGTAACAACACCATCCCCAGTGTACAGTTAGCGACTTATGCTTATGTTAGCCCAGGCTATGGCAATTGGTGGGCTTGTAATACGGGACTCACTCCTTGTGTGTCTCCCACAGTTCTTAATGCCACCCAGGATTATTGCGTTATGGTGCGGCTGGTGCCCTGAATAATGTACCATCCGACTAACACCCTAGAAGAGTTCTATGACAAACATCCCACCCGTTTCCACAGGGATCCAGCCTCCCTAACCTTGGCAGTCCTATTAGGTCTGGCGGGAGTGGGGACTGGGGTAACGGCCCTAGTTAAAGGTCCTCAGTACTACAATGAACTGAAAGGGGCCATTGACGAGGACATTCAGGCCCTAGAACAATCCATAACCAGGCTAAAAGAATCTCTTACTTCTCTGTCCGAAGTGGCCCTTCAGAACAGAAGAGGGCTTGACCTACTCTTCCTAGAGAAGGGTGGCCTCTGTGCAGCCCTAGGCGAGGAGTGCTGTTTTTACGTCGACCACTCAGGAGTCATAGAGGACTCCATGACAAAACTTAGAGCTAGGCTGGACAAGAGGCGTAGGGAGCAAGAGGCTCAACAAGGCTGGTTTGAAGGATGGTTTAACACAAAACCCTGGCTGACCACCCTTATATCCTCAATCATGGGCCCCCTCATTATCCTCCTCCTGATTCTAACCTTCGGTCCGTGCATCCTCAACCGTTTACTCCAGTTCATACGAAGCCGGGTGTCTACTGTGCAAGCTCTAGCACTCACCCAACAGTACCAACCCCTCTGGAACAAAGGAAGCATATAAATTTTAAGATTAAAATTTGCCCATAAGAAAAGGGGGGGAATGAAGAGCCACTCCTCTCCTTCCTAAATGAAGTAACCTTTGTCCTACTTAGTGAGTTAGTTCTTAGAAGTAACCTTTGCCCTACTTAGTGTGCTAGTTCCTAGAAAGAGCCCTAGGCACCAGCTGTCACTTGAGATGTGGTTAGCAGCAGGAACTCCGCCTCCAGGCTTTGTGATAACTCCTAGTTGCAGAGCACCTTCTGGTGAGCAGCAGATATCCCACCCTAAAGTCTTAAAGTGACTCCTGGGATAGGCAGAAAAATTTTCCCTCCACTAACCCCCTCATTTAAATCCTCCAATCAGTATGTGAATAGTGTGTGTATCATTTAAACCCTCCAATTAGCATGTAAATTGTGTGTATTAAGTAAATTATGTGGTTTTTTTCCTTTAAAAATGCTCGTTAACAACTATTCGGGACTTCTTCTTTGGATGGCTTTGTGCTGTCGAGAGGCCCATCTGCGCAGACACTGAATAATTCCTCTTGCGTGTTGCATCTACTGGTTTGGAATCTGAGTCTTTGGAGTGTGCATCTCGACATGTTGGGGTCCTAGTTCAGGAACCCAACAAAGTATTTTTTCAAGAAGTTTTTCAGGAATTTTCTGCAGAAAAATGAGGTACGAAGCAAGATAGACAAGGTATGGCTTCTGAATGGTCCAGGATAAAAACCATACAATAGACTAAGGCACAGGCTCTGAGAAAAAAATCTACAAGGAAAAAAATGACTTTATAAAAGAGTAAATATGATTGAGACATGTGAAAATGTGATAAAAATGATAGTATGGTCATAACATCAGTAAAAATTACAGAGTAAGGACTTCTGAAAAGTCTATCCTCCAATAAAGCAATGAAACTCACCAGAATGAATTTCTCTAGAACTCTGGAAATTAACAAAAGATTTGCAGAAATCTAGAGAGCGTGTATTTCAAAAAAAAAAAAAAAAGGAGCTGGATGCCAGTAATAATTGTACTTAAAAGAATTATGGCATTTTAACTTGCACCTATTCTTATTGCCTACTCTAGTTATGTAGCAGCCTCGGAAGCCAACAACCCACAGTCCCATTCAAAACTATAAGCCTGGAATAGGTAGGATGGAGCTCTCCATTTCCAGAGAATTGTCCTCATCTGACCTATCTGATGATTCCATTGAAGACACTACTTTAAAAAGATGTCTTTTTATGAGCTGACTCAGAACTTAGTAGTTAACAACAAGATGGATATTCACATACAAAATAATGAAGCTGGATACGTGTCTCATATAATACACAAAAATTAACTTAAAAGGAATTAAAAATGTAAAAGCAATAGTTAAGACTATAAAACTTTTTGACAGAAACATAATTTTGTGACATTGTATGGCAACGCTTTCACACATGTCAACAAAACCATAAGCAACAAAAGAAAAAAATAGGTAAGTTGGACTTTATAAAGATTGGATAATATGTGCTTCAAAAGATACTATCAAAAAGGTGAAGAAACTATCCAGAGATCAGCAAATCATGTATCTAAAGTGGGTCTGGAACACATACTACATAAAGAACACTTAAAACTCATCAGCAAGAAGACAATCATTAAAAACTGCAGGGAAAATCTGAACAGATGATCAGGAGAAGATGTGCAAATGGCCAATAAGCACATGGAAAGATGTTCAATGCCACCATCATTAGGGGAATGCAAAGCAAAACCACAAGGAGGTAATACTTCACACTCTCTAACAATGCCCATAATCAAAAAAGAGACAATACTGTGTATTGGCAAACATTGCTGAAGGGTATGTAAAAATGCAGCTGCTTTGGAAATCAGTCTGACAGTTACTCAACAGGATAGCATTAGACTTATCATCTGCCCCAGAAATTTCATTCTTATGTACATGTCCAAGAGAAAAGAAAATATTTGTCTACACCAAAACTTGTACAAAAATGTTTGTAGGGACAATATTAAAAAGGCAAAAAATAAATCCAAAAAGATGAAAAATGCTAAATATAATTAACCAAATAAATATAAATCAAAATTATAATGAGATATCATCTCATTCCAGTTAGAGCCAAAAAGGCAAAAAATTTAAAATGTTACTCTTTAAAAGAGCCCCTGCCCCCCATGTAAATGAACCTCCTGGATCCTGACTGCAGTCTGGTTCAGCCCTGGGGAGTAAAGCAGCAGGTGGAAGATATTTCTCTCTCTTTCTCTCTCTCTCTCTCTCTCTCCCTCCCTCCCTCCCTCTCTTTCTCTGTTTCTCTCACCTTTTCTCCTCTCCCTCTAGCTTTCTCTGTAACTCTTTCAAATGCATAAATAAATCTTTTTGTTTAAAAAAAGACAAAAATATAAAATTCTAGTGAGGATGTGGAGAAATGGAAACTGTTATACAATGTTGGGAATGAAAATTAGACAGCCACTATGGAAATCAGAATGAAGGCTCCTCAAAAAATTGAAAATAGTTCTATCATTTGACCCAGCTATCCCTCTTCTGGATATAGATCCAGAAGGTATCATGTCAGTATGTTAAAGATTTTCTCTTCACCCTCATGTTCATGCGGAGCTATTTATGACAGGTAAGATATGGAATCACCATAAGTTTCTATCAGTGGACAAGTGAATGAAGAAAATATGGTATATATAATTGAAATATTATTCAGGCATATAAAGGATGGAACTCTGAAATTTACAGCAAAACAGATGGAACTGTAAGTCATTAAATGAAATAGCCTGAAACAGAAAGGTGAATACCACTTGTTCTCTCGCATATGTGGAAGTTTAAAGGAAAAAAACATCTGAACTTAGAATAATAAGTAATGGAGCCTGGGGAGAGGTAGGGTTGAGGGAGGTTGGATAACTGGTACCAAGACACAGTTAGATAGAAGGATTCAGTTCTAGTGTTCCACAGAACAGGGGGAGGCTATAGTTCATGGTTATATGCTATATACTGTATCGAAAACTAGAAGAGAGGAGCTCAAAAGCTGCAAACATAAAGAAAAGGAAGTGGAAATGCTGAATACTAATTGATTCACTCATTTTGCTTTGGTCCATATTCAGTTATTACATGTTAATCAAAATTGAAAAAGAAATAATTGTATATTCTCTTAAATTTCCATCAACTCAAAATGTAGTATAAATATGTAATGTAATATTATTTGGCCAAGAAAGGGATGAAATATTGATTGATGATACAACATGGAGAACATACTACAAGAATGAAAACATCATGCTAAGTCAAATAGACACAAAGAGCATAGTGCATGATTCAATTTACATGAAATTCCAAAAATAGGTCAAAATAAAGAGAGACAGCAGTCTAATAGTTATCAAGGCCTTCATGTATGGAAACATGAGAAATGATTGCTCAAGGATGTCTTTTCTAACTGATGACACTATTCTAGAATTGGTGGGGGTGGTGATACAACTCTGTGCATATACTAAAAGTCGCTGAGTTATATACTTTTGGGGTTAAATTTTGTGGTATGTGAATCATCTCTCTTAAAAAAATAACAATCAAAAAATTGCCCTCCCCTAAAAGTCATATTCTAAATATTAAACAAATTCAAATGGAAAATATTGTCAGGCAACTGGTATAGTATTTGAAAAGGCAATTTAGGAGAGCAGGAAACAAATAATATATTCATTCAAAGCCTGACCATAACAACATTTAATCCAGGGACAATGAACAATAATGAGGACCCAGATGTGGAAATGTATAATGTTTTAATAATGTACACAATTTAGTAGTTAACATTTTCAGGTAACACAAACTTTGTAGCACTTGAGGAAATAAGGCAACTGGACTACAATGAAGGTAAGAGGAGAGGGGATGGGTGCTGATGATCTCATTTTATTTTAAAGTTGTATTTACATATTTGAAAGACAATGTGACAGAAAGCACAAGAGATGGAGAAAGATTTTGCATTCATCAGTTTCTTCCCCAAATGCCTGCAACAGCTGGGGCTAGACCAGGTGAAGCCAAAGAGTCTGGAACTCCATCCTGGTCCCCTATATGAGGGCTGGAACCCAAGTATTTGAGCCATCATCTTCTGCCTCCAAGATTAATTAGCAGGAAGCTTTAAAAAAAAGATTTTATAATAGGACAGGCAACAGTCTTCGTGAGCAAAATAAACATTTGGGAAGTTAAAAAAAAAAAAAAAAGCAGATTAGCCAGGACTTGAACCAGGGACTCCAATATGGGATGTGGGCATCCCAAGCAGCAGTTTAACCTACTGTGCCACAATACTCACCATTGATGTTCTAATTTTCCAAAGAGGAAGACAAGAAATAATATCTAGAGTTGAAGGGCAAAAATTAAATGCTGAAGTGGGTGTCTAACCATCTAACCTAGCAGTTAAGATGCTCAGATTCTGTATCAGAGTACCTAGGCTCAATCCATGCCTCTAGCTCCTGACTCCAGCTTCTTGCCAAGGCATACCTTAGGAGGCAGCTGGTGACTGTTCAAGCAATTGAGTTTTTGTCAGCCACACTGGAGACCTGGACTGAGTTCTCAGTCCCTAGATTTAAGCTCTATCCAACCCCTGCCCAGTCCCAGCTCAGCCCCTGCTATTGAGGGTGTTTGAGGAGTAAACCAGTAAATGGGAGTGTGCTCTCTCTCTCTCTCTCAATCCGTGTGTGTGTGTGTGGTATGGAAAAATGC
This sequence comes from Oryctolagus cuniculus, assembly GCF_964237555.1. NCBI lineage: Eukaryota > Metazoa > Chordata > Mammalia > Lagomorpha > Leporidae > Oryctolagus > Oryctolagus cuniculus. Next base: position 55,749,668 of record NC_091435.1, read on the forward strand.
TTTTCTGCCTCTCAAATAAGTACTTTTAAAAAATTCTTACCTAGGGGGACGGTTCAGTGGCATAGTAAGCTAAGCCTCTGCCTGCGGTGCTGGCATCCCATATGGGCACTGGTTCATGTCTCAGCTGCTCCTCTTCTGATCCAGCTCTCTGCTGTGGCCTGGGAAAGCAGTAGGAGATGGTCCAAGTGCTTGGGTCCCTGTACCTGCATGGGAGACCCAGAAGAAATTCCTGGCTCCTGGCTTTGGATTGGCCCAGCTCCAGCCACTGTAGCCATTTGGTGAGTGAACCAGCAACTGAAAGACCTTCTCTGTGGATCTCTTTCTGTCTGTAACTCTACCCCTCAAATAATATTTTTTAAAAAAATCTTATGTAGATTAACACAAATTTTAAAATAAAGGAAGTAAAACTACAAATATAACCATCTGAACAACAGAAGAGTAGTAGTTAAGAGTCTAAAAACTCGTCATTTATGTCAGGAGTAAATGATACAGTGTAAAGTTAATAGATGGATATGTAAGTAAAGTATAAGAACTGACTACAGTCTTTGAAGTAACCTCTAGAAGAATATAAAGCAGTCCAAGTATATTACTGCCAAGGGTGGAGGTGCAGGTGGGGAAGAGAGAGGCAAAGAACTGCTTTTTTAATAAGCTCCTCTCGGCTGATCTAATGCCATGAACCTGTTAGTTTATTTTAAAGTAGTTATTAGGAGTTTTATTATTATTATTCATTGGATCAGTGACAAAAGAAAAAGGAATGAAGGCTGATCTTGTTTGGACCCAAGCATCTGTGCAAGTGATTTTAAAAAATCAGAACACCAAAGAAGGAAACCAATGAAAAGAATATGAGGATTCTGGAAGACTCACACAGAAGAAGTCAAAAGGCAGGAAGAAGGTGTTGCGGTCCAGCAGGTTGAGCTGCCAATGTCTACATCCCATATCAGAGTGCTAGTTCAAGTCCCAGCTATTTCATTTCCCATACAGCTTCCTACTAATGCACCTGGGAAAGCAGTGGGTGATGGCCAAAGTACTTCAGTTTCTGCCATCCACATGGGAGATCAGAATGGAGTTCCTGGCTCCTGGCTTCACCCTGGCCTAGCCTTGACTATTTTGGACGTATGGATAGTGAGCCAGAGGAGGAAAGATATGTGAGTGTGCGTGTGTGTGTGTGTGTGTGTGTGTGTCCTTCTCTCTCTGTCACTCTGTCTTTTAAATAAATATTTGGTGGAGGGGGGAGAAAAGGGGATAGTAGTAAATTAGTGTCTGGAAAAAAGACTGGGGTAAAATATGAACTTGAGAAGCATTTACAGAAATGTAAGAATTGAATTATGCCAACAAAAGAATAAAAAAAAACAGAAGCATCCCAGACAGTTAAATTTAGAACATCCATGATGAAAGTAAAGAAGATGGAGGAGGAGAAGAAGGAAGGTGAAGTAGGGAGAAGAAAAAGGAAAAGGAAGAAGGAGGAAGAAGAAGAAGGAAAAAAGAAGGAAGAAAAAAGAAGGGAGAAGGTAGATGAAGGAGAAGGAGAAAAAGAAGAAACAGCATAGGGCAATAGGGTCTAAGGCATGAAAAGCTCATCAAAGTGTACCCAAAATTATAAACACTGACTCTTATTTATAACAAAAAGAGTAGAAATTACAAATACAGGAGAGTAGCACTGAGTGTCCTATACTCAAGTCTAACTAAACTCCCTGTGGAATTCACAGACAATACTTAAAACAGGCTCATGAAAGATGACAGTTGATCCAGGATTTTCCTAACTATAACTGTCTCTCTCCTAACACAGTTGAAAAAAAAAGGGCTAATTATAATTTCAACTGTATAATGTATTTGAAATATGTTCTGCCAACTCTATTCTAAATCTTCTAGATCTTACTCACTCATTGTGACCTATTCTAAAAGCATATCATTTGGAAGAAAGAACACACAATCATAAAAAGTTTGAACTCAATTTTTCAAAATTAGTGATATAATCTTACAGCATTATATCAGGCAACATTGCCATGAAGACAATATGGAAATGCTAATGTTTTGCTTATTCTTACAAGAAACTTCATGCAGCATTCACCTTGGATCTACAGAAAGAAGGGATGTAATTATGAGTACCATGCAGTATCAAAAGACTTTTGTGGTGGCCAGCATTTTGGCTCAGCAGGTAAAGTCACCACCTGTGACTCCGCCATCCCGTACAGTCAGTAGTTTATGTCCTAGCTGCTCCATTTCCAATCCAGCTCCCTGCTCATGGCCTGGGAAAAGCAGTGGAAGATAATCCAAGTGTTTGGACCCCTATCACCCATGTGGGAAACCTGACTAGAGATGCTGGCTCCTGGCTTCTGCCTGACTCAGCCTTGGCTGTTGCAGCCATCTGGGAGTGAACCAGCAGATGGATGATATCTCCCTCTCTCTCTCTCTCTCTCTCTCTCTCTCTCTCTCTTTCTGTCTCACCCTCTTTTCCCCTACAACTCTGAATTTAAAATAAATAAATTTTGAAAATAAAAAAATGAAAATAAATAAGATTTATTTCAGTTGGAAAGATCTCAAGTTATAATATAAAGTTTGAAGGAAAGATGCATTTGAATATTACACCATTAAGACTTACACATAGATTATACTTTTGCTTCTCAGTGATAGTAGCAAGATCTCCATGGATTTCTCCTCAATCCAAGTTACATCAATTTAAACTTCTGGCATGAACATCCCCCTCCATCTATTGCCTTCTCTCTTCTCTCCATAATGGCCAAGAATATTTAGAGATGCTTAAAGTGGTCATTGTTTTCTTATTTCCAAACTGACTCCCCAACCCTTCCAATTTGCATCTATTCCATCTCTCCATCCAATAGGCTCTTGCTAATGTGAATGAGAGCACTACTGTTTCTAAAACCAACAGATATTTTTCAGTGATCTTTATATATTTATAATCTTTATATATATATATATTTCTTAGAGTAGGCTATATTTAACACTTTGAATCATTCCCTCAACTTTCAAATAATTCCCCCCTTTGTATTCAAGACACAGTATTCTGTCTCCTTTGTAGGAACATTCTCATCTACCAAGTTTTAACTTGATAACCTATCTGAAGCCCATTGCTATAAAGCCCAGTAGTCACCAATATGTACAAATCTCTCCTCAACACTTGCAAGAATGGGACATCTCAAAATTGATCTTATGATATTTATCTGAAAACTCATTTCTCTTATGTTTCCTACTTCAGTGAATAGACTTACCCTCTACCGAGATATACAAGCCAAAAACTTAAAATTTCTTTGACACCTCCTCCACTTTCCACCTATATTCATCTTTTTATTGATTTTCAAAATATCTCTTAAGTCCATGCAACCTAACTGGACTATTCCACTAGCCTCCTAATAGATCTCTCTACAGTGACCTTAGCCCTTCTCCAATATATTCTCCCTATTGCACCCAGAATCATCTTTACAACATATAAATTTGATCATGTGAATCACCCTCGTTCTTCTAAAGCCTTTCATAAACTCTTCCAGTATTGCCCAATTATTCTTAAGTTACAGATTAAATTTTTTAAACTTTTTTAAAAGATTTATTAATTATTTGAAAGTCAGAGTTAACAGAGAGAGGAGAGGCAGAGAGAAAGAGTGGTCTTCCATCAGATGGTTCACTCCCCAGTTAGCCACAACAGCCAGAGCTGCACGGATCCGAAGCCAGAAGCCAGGAGCTTCCTCCAGGTCTCCCACATGGGTGCTGGGGCCCAAGGGCTAGAGCCATCTTCTACTGCTTTCACAGGCCATAGCAGAGAGCTGGATGGGAAGTGGAGCAGCCTGGAGTAGAACCAGCACCCATATGGGATGCCAGCACTTCAGGCCAGGGTGTTAACCTGATGTGCCACAGCACCGGCCCACAGATCAAAATTCTTAATGAAGTCTATCATGCTTTGAGTTCTGCCTACTAATCCCAGAGTGTCATTTCACAGAACTCTTCTCATTCTCTGAACTCACATTCTAACTTGTTAAGTGAGGCAAGCTCTCTTCCACTGCTATCACCACAATGTCTGTGCACATTCTTTGCTCACTTCAGCCCCATTCACCTAGTTATGTGTGCATTCTTCAGCTTTTGTTCAATAACTACCGTCAAAGGGGAGTCTTTCCTGGCTTTTTAGGCTAGGTTATGTTCCTACAGGATGTTCCTCTCTTAAGAGCACTTACATCATTCTGTTCACATTCAATCACATTCAATTGCATGGTTATTTACAACTGCCCTACTTGTCCATTATTCTGAAGCATTATTAAGTTTGGAGCCAAATCTATGTTTTTCTTGCCATCTTATCTCCATCTCCTGGCAAAGCTCCCAGCATTATAGGGTACTCAATGGATATTTGATTGATTAATCAATGCATAAATAATAGATTTGGTTTAAAATGAAATATTTGATTCAAAAACAATCACTCATGCCATTTCAGACCTAATTTCCCTAATTTTTAGCCTAAAACATGTTCTTCTTATTTTTATTCTTATATATCTACAGATATAAAGATTGTTCATAGGACTGTTAAAGTGCTTATGAATATATTGTCTTAATTTCAGACCCACAAAGAATAGTAATGTGAATACGAGATATTTCATATCAAATAATTATTTTAGATAATGCCAAATAGATGACATTGCTAGACAGGTTCTGTTCATGTGACACCCAAAGATATCTAGGTAAATAACTGATCCTTGTGTTACTTCCTCCTCACGGAATTCAGCAAAGAGCCTGTGTCAGGTCATTTTGGCCTGGTGCTACAGAGCTCTTCATTTTGAACAGTGTAATTTAGCACCAACTCTAAAACTCATGTCCTTTCCCTGGGCTAAATGCAGTGCTAAAACTGTAATTTGTGAGGTCAAGTTCAAAAAATGAAAATCCAGGGTCCCTTGTTCAAAAATCAGGATAAAAATCCTTTTTCCTGAGGCGGGTGTTTGCTGGTGGTTAAGCCACCACTTGGGACACTTGCATCCTATATCAAGTGTTTGGATTTGAGTTCCTGCTCCAGTCTCAATTCCAGTTGCCTGCTAACGCGCATCCTAAGAGGCAGCAGATGACAGCTGAAATATTTCGGTCCCTGTCACCTACCTGGAGGATCTGGATTGAGTTCCAGGCTCCTGGCCTATTCCTGGCCCATCCTGACATCTGCATGCATTTGGAGGGTGAACTAGTAAATAGAAGATCTCTGGCTCTGGCTCTCTGTCTTTTAAACAAATTGAAAGTAAATTAAAATATAGTTAATTTAGAAAACTATTTCCTACCTTTTGCAGTCTTGAACTGTTATAATCATTTTTTTTTATTGTTGTTATTTTGCTATGTAATGTTACAATCCCTTGGACATGAAATATTCATGGAGTAAGTGCAGATTCTTAACCAGTACCCTGGCTCCTGTCCTGTGACTGGGAGTGTGCATGTGCCCAAATTGGCCTTCCCCATGGTCAGCACCCCCAACAGGTATAAAGAGTAAGAACAATCACCAAACAGGCCAGAGGATCATGGGACTCTGACCAAAATCTGAGGAGTCGAGGAGGCAACAGGAGGCAGGGGCACGATTGAGCGAAGGCTTCAAGTCCCCAGTGCCTGCTGCACTGTCACATTAGACTTAATTTATCTCTAAATTTGTCCTTTATAAGTAATTAAGGACTTCAAGATGATGAAAGTAAATCATTGAATCCCAGGTCCAGGGTCTCTTTCTGGCTGCAGACCTTAGGCAGCTGCACTGGCCACATGTTTGCTAGGCTGGCCTTGTGCAGATGAGCAGTCTCTAGACTAATTTAATATTATGCAAAGATGGGACTACAACGGTAAGAGTGATGCTCCTAGAAGGTATGACACTCAAAACTTTATCCCTGCAACTGCGCACTCCTAGGTATTTTCTGTTGGAGAAAAGGTAGGTTTCTGAATTCTTTGGAAAATGTGGATCTCTTCTGAGTAGCTTAGTGTAGTAATTTAATCCTGTATCACTCAGTTAAGAACTTTTTATACAAGGGATCCAAGTGTTATGAGTGTTTTGTGTTACCTCAAACTTAGGAGACAGTCAGTGAAAAACCTATTTAAGTATTAACCCAATCTCTGCCTTCTTGAGTTGAAATAACAGACTCCAGACTCCTAATTATATTATTCCTAAAATCTTCATAGAATTTATCTATCATCTATATATCTATTTAAAAGAAAGAGTGATAGAGAGAGGGTAACAGAGTGTGTGTGAGAGAGAGAATCTTCTATCTGCTGGCTTGCTCCCCAAATGACCACAATGGTCATGGCTGGGCTGTGCTAAAACCAGGAACCCAGAACTCTATCCAGGATTCTCAAGTGGGTGACAAGGGCCAGGGTAGCTGGGACTCATTCACTGCTTCTCCAGATATGTTATCAGGAAGCTGGATTGGAAGTGGAACAGCCAGACCAGCACTCCAAATGGAATGCCAGCAGCACAAGCAGAGACTTAACCCACTGATCTACGACACCAGCCACTTAAAGTCATTTTTTTTAAAGTAGATGGTAGAATTTTTAAAATGTCAACTAATTATATGTATGTGCTTATATGTGTATTCACACACATACTAATATTCACACACACAATCTTAATTCTACATATTTGTTATCAATGTGGCTATCAGGATGAATCCTACCAATAATCAAATTAAAATGTCCAGAAGGGGCTGGCACTGTGGCATAGCATGTAAAGCCACTGCCTACAGCCCATTCCATATGGGCGCCGGTTCGAGACCCGGCTGCTCCACTTCCAATCCAGCTCTCTGTTATGGCCTGATAAAGCTGTGGAAGATGGCCCAAGTTCTTGGGTGCCTGCACAGATGTGGCGATACCCAGAAGAAGCTCCTGGCTCCTGGCTTCGGATCAGTGCAGCTCTGGCTGTTGTGGGCAATTAAGGAATGAACCAGTGGATGGAAGACCTCCCTCTCTCTCTCTGCCTCTCCTTCTCTCTCTGAGTAACTCTGACTTTCATGTAAAATAAATAATTCTTTTAAAAAGTGTCCACAAATATGCTGCCTTAATCAAAAGAAAGTCTTAGCTAAAATTTAAAAAAAAATCTACAAAGAATATTTAAGTAACATGGAAAAAAGCTTACAGTATAATTAAATGAAAAACCAACAGGCAATGTATTACAAGTCTTCAATATTACATGCTTATATACACAAAGCAAAAGCATTAGAAGGAAACATTCAACATTATTAGTATCTAACTCCTAGTGTCTAAGTTATGAGGGATTGTTGTTTTAGTTTATTTTATTAAATATGAACATTTTCTTTCCATAATGAACAATCTACTTTTATAATCTGAGAATAATCATGAAAAGCAAACCTTTGGAAAGAATAACTTTTAGTAATTTCAACAAGTTCTTAAATCTATTTCTTAACAAACTATTCTTGGCATCAATATTATAGAAGCTCAATCACTGCAGCACTATTCACAATAGCCAAGTAGAATCGACCTAGGTGGCCGTTAATGGATAAATGGATCAAGAAAATGTGTTACATATGCACAATGCTGTGTTATCCAGACATATGAGAGAATAAAACTCAGACATTTGCAGCCACATGGATGAAAATGGAGGTCATCATGTTAAATGAAATAAGCCAGACACAGGACAGTTACCACATGTTTTATCTCATTCATGGAAGTCAAAATGTGCACACACGTATACATTTTATGTAAATAAATACACATGCATATGCATTTAAAATAGTCATTGGTAGAGTCTGGGAGAGACAGGGGAGAGGAAAGATTAAATAATGGGTACCAAAACAGGTGAAGATAATTGGTTCTGGTATACCAAAAAACTGTAGAGAAACTAGTTCACAGTAAAGGAGATGGAAGGTCTAAATGGTCTGTTGATTTAATGCTGTATATGTACAGAAATATTACACTGCACTACATAAAAATGTACATTCCTGGCAATCTAAGAATGTGAAGATAATTTAATCACTGAGAGTGTGGAACAGCTTCCTTAAGTGGTTTAAATTTTTATCACCTGGAATGAAATATTTCATTTCTTGAAGGGATTTCTGAAATGCTACTCAGAAATTTAATGATTTAAATCCATACTCAGAGGGTGGTTGTACAATAGGCATGTGAACAACCTTTTATTCCATTTTTCTATGAGTCATTTTATTCAAGATTTGGTATTAATTAATTAATTTATTGATAGTTATACTGCAGTACTAAATCCTGATGTGTCAGTGGCTTTTTTTCAAGGGCTTATTTCTTTATCTCTATCAATTCAATGCTTTGGTCCTGGCCTCTTCAATCTTCGAACTGCATCATCTTAGATTTCCTCACTTTTTGTTACCAAGATATAAAAGAGAGACATTATAAGGTATTGGTCTTTAACTGCTCTCATCCAGCAACTATTACCATATATGAGAATGGTTCAAAAATTTCAAGGAAGATAGAATTAAAACATAATAATTTTATTCTGATATGCAAATGGTTTTGAAATCCATGCTTAGTTTTTTCTTATGAATTTTCCACAATTTTTTAAAACACTTCATACATTACAAAATATTTTGAACCAAACCAAACTTATTTGTTGACTCCATTTTCCATGTTCCCAGAATTAGTCACACAAACCTAATCAAGCTGCAGAGAAGGCAGAAATATAAATAGAGAATGATAAATAATATTTGGCTACTAATAACAGTGGGTTATCATGATACATTTATATTTCAAATAAATTAAAGGAGGACAGAAGATTGATCTTACTGTGACAAAGATTAGGCAGGATATAAAACACTTGATTAGCAGAAACTAATCTTTTTTAAAAGACAAATGTTCTAATCGAAAATGAATCTTGATGTGAATGGAAGGGGAGAGGGAGTGGATAAGGGGAGGGTTGCGGGTTGGAGGGACATTATGGGGGGGGAAGCCATTGTAATCCATATTCTGTACTTTGGAAATTTATATTCATTAAATAAAAGTTAAAAAAAAAGACAAATGTTCTTGAAAAAATTCTGGGAGGGCTATGACAAGACAGATCACTGATGTGGGATGGAGTTTAGGATGAAATTAAATAGAGCTAAAAACATGAAATGATACCCTAATGGCCTGGTAATTCCGTTCATCATCTTCAGATTCGTAGCCGTGCTATATTGAGACAGGAAAATGGAGCTTTTAAAATGTGCTTGCAGAAGCAGAGAGCTGCCACAACTGACTCATTTCACAAGGTTTGATTTATGTTTCTTATAACAAACTTGGAAAAGATTCATGCCAATGGTTGCTGAATTTATATAAACATAACTTCATACAAACATCAGGCTGAACTCCACAAACTTGTTCAGCTCTGCTGGACATTCAGCAGAGTGAACTAGCAAGGACGTTATTTTCAGGGCTTCACAACTGAGGATAAATTTATTCATTTTTCTACTTACTTAATAGAGTGCTTAATGAACATTTCGATGCTCAGGCAGCAATGCGTGTTCTCCACAGGTTTGCACTCTAAGTTTAAAGTGCTTTTTAAAGCGCTTTCCAATCACACACATTGTGCGTGGGACTGTACTCAATAGACTCAATGGCCCCTTAGATAAATATTGGTAGTTTGTTTATAACTGTTTATAAACATATTAACTAAAATCAATTGGAGAGGTATTTGAGATGTGATTTGAATAGTATGCACATATGAGATAATTTTGTCAAATGTGGTCTCTTTCCTGTCACTTCAAAGTGCTAAAATGTGAAATAAGTTGATTCCATACCGTATTTTCCTATAAATAACCAGGAGAGTCTGCAGGTAGACTCACGCTTAGGCAAGCTGTATGTTAGAATTTGTAAATCATAATCCTTGGTACTCCAACTTAACAAAAGGAAAGAAGGGAGGGAGGAAGGGATGAGGAAGGAGAAAATCGGTTATTAACTATTTAAAAAACATTCTGTACTCTCTTGTGGTCATGTGTATTTAGTTTTGTGTCATTATTCTTTATTATTTTGTTTATTATTAATGGATTTGAAATAAATGGAGGATAAACAATTATTATTGGGTGCCAAATAGAGAACAATGAAATTAAGTGTTATACATTAAGGATGTAATTCTGAATCAACAATTTTTTTTAACTTTTCTTCTTTTTTTATTTAGTAAATATAAATTTCCAAAGTACAGTTTATGAAATACAATGGCTTTTCCCCCCCATAATTTCCCTCCCACTCACAACCCTCCCATCTCCCACTCCCTCTCCCATTCAATTCACATCGATTCATTTTCAATTATCTTTATATACAGAAGATCGATTTAGTATATATTAAGATTTCATCAGTTTGCACCAACACAGAAACACAAAGTGTAAAAATACTGTTTCAGTACTAGTTATTGCATTACTTCACATTGGACAACACATTAAGGACAGATCCCACATGAGAAGTAAGTACACAGTGACTCCTGCTGTTGACTTAACAATTTGACACTCTTGTTTATGGCGTCAGTAATCTCCCTATGCTCCAGTCATGAGTTGCCAAGGCTATGGAAGCCTTTTGGGTTCGCTGACTTCGATATTTTTCCGACAGGGTCATAGTCAAAGTGGAAGTTCTCTCCTCCCTTCAGAGAAAGGTACCTCCTTCTTTGATGGCCTGTTCTTTCCACTGGGATCTCACTTGCAGAGATCGTTCATTTAAGTCATTTTTTTTCCCCAGAGTGTCTTGGCTTTCCATGCCTAAAATACTCTCATGGGCTCTTCAGCCAGATCCAAATGCCTTAAGGGCTGATTCTGAGGCAGAGTGCTATTTAGGACATCTGCCATTCTGAGTCTGCTGTGTATCCCACTTCCCATGATGGATTTTTCTCTCTTTTTGATTCTATCAGTTAGTATTAGCAGACACTAGTCTTGGTTGTATTACATTGTACATCAACAGTCAGGACAAGAGCTGATCAAGTCACTCTTTCTTATAGTGTCCATTTCACTTCAAAAGGTTTCCCCTTTGGTTCTCAGTTAGTTGTCGCCGATCAGGGAGAACATATGAAATTTGTCCCTTTGGGACTGGCTTAATTCACTCAGCATGATGTTTCCCAGATTCCTCCATCTTGTTGCAAATGACTGGATTTCATTGTTTTTGACTGCTGTATAGTATTCTATAGAGTACATGTCCCATAATTTCTTTACCCAGTCTACTGTTGATGGGCATTTGGGTTGGTTCCAGGTCTTAGCTATTGTGAATTGAGCTGCAATAAACATTAATGTGCAGACCACTTTTTTTTGTTTGCCAATTTAATTTCTGTAGGGTAAATTCCAAGGAGTGGGATGGCTGGGTTGTATGGTAGGATTATATTCAGGTTTCTGAGGAATCTCCAGACTGACTTCCATAGTGGCTTAACCAGTTTGCATTCCCACCAACAGTGGGTTAGTGTCCCTTTTTCCCCACATCCTCGCCAGCATCTATTGTTGGTAGATTTCTGAATGTGAGCCATTCTAACCAGGGTGAGGTGGAATCTCATTGTAGTTTTGATTTGCGTTTCCCTGATTGCTAGTGATCTTGAACATTTTTTCATGTGTCTGTTGGCCATTTGGATTTCCTCTTTTGAAAAATGTCTATTGAGGTCCTTGGCCCATCTCTTAAGTGGGTTGTTTGTTTTGATGTTGTGGAGTTTTTTGATTTCTTTGTAGATTCTGGTTATTAACCCTTTATCTGTTGCATAGTTTGCAAATATATTTTCCCATTCTGTCGGTTGTCTCTTCACTCTCCTGACTGTTTCTTTTGCAGCACAGAAACTTTTCAATTTGATGTAATCCCAAATGTTAATTTTGGCTTTGACTGCCTGTGCTTCTGGGGTCTTTTCCAAGAAGTCTTTGCCGGTACCTATATCTTGCAGGGTTTCTCCAATGGTCTCTAATAATTTTCTGGTGTCGGTTCATAGATTTAAGTCTTTAATCCATGTTGAATGAATTTTTGTGTAAGGTGAAAGGTAGGGGTCTTGCTTCATGCTTCTGCACATGGAAATCCAATTTTCTCAGCACCATTTATTGAATAGACTGTGCTTATTCCAGGGATTGGTTTTAGATCCTTGATCAAATATTAGTTGGCTCTAGATGTATGGATTGATTTCTGGTGTTTCTATTGTGTTCCATTGGTCTATCCATCTGTTTCTGTACCAGTACCATGCTGTTTTGATTACAGCTGCTCTGTAGTATGTCCTGAAATCTGGTATTGTGATGCCTCTGGCTTTGCTTTTGTTGTACAAGATTGCTTTAGCTATTTGAGGTCTCCTGTGTCTCCATATGAATTTCAGCATCATTTTTCCCAGGTCTGAGAAGAAGGTCTTTGGTATTTTGATTGGTATTGCATTGCATCTATAAATTGCTTTTGGGATAATGGACATTTTGATAGATTGATTCTTCCAATCCAAGAGCATGGAAGATTTTTCCATTTTTTGGTATCCTCATCTATTTCTTTCTATAAGGTTTTGTAATTTTCATCATAGAGATCTTTAACATCCTTGGTTAAGTTTATTCCAAGGTATTTGATTGTTTTTGTAGCTATTGTGAATGGGATTGATCTTAGAAGTTCTTCCTCAGCCATGGTATTGCCTGTGTATACAAAGGCTGTTGAATTTTGTGCATTGATTTTATATCCTGCTACTTTGCCAAACTCTTCTATGAGTTCCAATAGTCTCTTAGTAGAGTTCTTTGGGTCCCCTAAATAAAGAATCATGTCATCTGCAAAGAGGGATAGTTTGAGTTCTTCCTTCCCAACTTGTATCCCTTTAATTTCTTTTTCTTGCCTAATAGCTCTGGCTAAAACTTCCAGAACTATATTGAATAGCAGTGGTGAGAGTGGGCATCCCTGTCTGGTACCAGATCTCAGTGGAAATGCTTCCAACTTTTCCCCATTCAATAGGATGTTGGCCGTGGGTTTTTCATAGATTGCTTTGATTGTACTGAGGAGTGTTCCTTCCATACCCAGTTTGCTTAGAGTTTTCATCATGAACGGGTGTTGTATTTTATCAAATGCTTTCTCTGGGTCTATTGAGATAATCATATGGTTTTTCTTCTGCAGTCTGTTAATGTGGTGTATCACATTGATTGTTTTGTGCACATTGAACCATCTCTGCATACCAGGGATATATCCCACTTGGTCTGGGTGGATGATCTTTCTGATGTGTTGTTGCATTCTATTGGCGAGAATTTTATTGAGGATTTTTGCGTCTATGTTCATCAGGGATATGGGTCTGTAATTCTCTTTCAATGCTGCATCTTTTTCTGGCTTAGGAATTAGGGTGATGCTGGCTTCATAGAAAAAATTTGGGAGGATTCCCTCTTTTTAGATTGCTCTGAATAGTTTGAGAAGAATTGGAGTTAGTTCTTCTTTAAATGTCTGGTAGAATTCAGCAGTGAATCCATCTGGTCCTGGGCTTTTTTTTTTGGGGGGGGGGCCTAATTACTGTTTCAATTTCTGCCTCAGTTATGGGTCTGTTTAGGTTTTCTATGTCTTCCTGGTTTAATTTAGGTAGGTTGCATGTGTCCAGGAATCTATCCATTTCTGATAGGTTTCCCTGTTTGCTGGCATACAAGTCCTTTTAGTAATTTCTGATGATTCTTTTTATTTCTGTGGTGTCTGTTGTTACGTTTCCTTTTTCATCTCTGATGTTATTTATTTGGGTCTTTTCTTTTTTGAGTTAGTTGGGCCAATAGGGTGTCAATTTTGTTTATTTTTTCAAAAAACCAGCTCCTCGTTTGACTGATTTTTTGTAATTTTTTTTTTTTTTTTTTTTTTGGGATTCAATCCTGTTGATTTCTTCTCTGATTTTAATTATTTCTCTTCTCCTACTAGATTTGGGTCTGGTTTGCTGCAGATTTTCTAGATCCTTGAGATGCATTGAAAGCTCATCTGGGCCGGCGCCACAGCTCACTAGGTTAATCCTCCACCTAGCGGCGCCGGCACACCGGGTTCTAGTCCCGGTTGGGGCGCCGGATTCTGTCCCGGTTGCCCCTCTTCCAGGCCAGCTCTCTGCTGTGGCCAGGGAGTGCAGTGGAGGATGGCCCAGGTGCTTGGGCCCTGCACCCCATGGGAGACCAGGAAAAGCACCTGGCTCCTGGCTCCTGCCATCAGATCAGCACGGTGCGCCAGCCGCAGCGTGCCGGCCTCGGCGGCCATTGGAGGGTGAACCAACGGCAAAGGAAGACCTTTCTCTCTGTCTCTCTCTCTCACTGTCCACTCTGCCTGTTAAAAAAAAAAAAGAAAAAGAAAAGAAAGCTCATCTATTTGGTGCCTTTCCAATTTCTTGATGTAGGCACCTATTGATATAAACTTTCCTCTTAACACTGCTTTTGCTGTATCCCATAAGTTTTGGTATGTTGTGCTGTTATCCTCATTTACTTCCAGAACATTTTTGATTTCTCTTTTAATTTCTTCTATGACCCATTGTTCATTCAGTAGCATGTTGTTCAATCTCCATGTGTTTGCGTATGCTCTAGGGATTCCTGAGTTGCTAATTTCCATCTTCATTCCTTTATGGTCTGAGAAGCTGCATGGTATGATTCTAATTCTTTTGAATTTGCTGAGACTTGCTTTATGGCCTAGTATGTGGTCAATCCTAGAGTAGGTTCCATGTACTGCTGAGAAGAATGTAAATGCTTTATGTGTAGGATGAAAAGTTCTGTATATATCTGTTAGATCCATTTGGGCTATAGTGTCGTTTAAATCTACTGTCTCCTTGTTGATCTTCTGTCCTGTTGATCTGTCTATTTCTGAGAGTGGAGTATTGAAGTCCCCCAGTACTATTGTATTGGAGTCTAAGTCTCCCTTTAAGTCTCTTTTTTTTTAACTTTTATTTAATGAATATAGATTTCCAAAGTACAGCTTATGGATTACATTGGCTTCCCCCCCCCCATGACTTCCCTCCCACCCGCAACCCTCCCCTTTCCCGCTCTCTCTCCCCTGCCATTCTTATCAAGATTCATTTTCAATTTTCTATATATACAGAAGATCAGTTTAGTATGCAGTAAGTAAAGATTTCAACAATTTACACCCACATAGAAACACAAAGTGAAAAACACTGTTTAAGTGCTTGTTATAGCATTAAATCTCAGTGTACTGCACATTAAGGACAGAGATCCTACGTGAGGATTAAGTGCACAGTGACTCCTGTTGTTGACTTTACCAATTGACACTCCTGTCTATGGCATCAGTAATCTCCCTATGCTCCAGTCATGAGTTTCCAAGGCTATGGAAGCCTTTTGAGTTCACCGACTCTTATATCTTTTAAGTCTCTTAACAAATCTTTTAAATAAACCTGTGCCCTGTAGTTAGGTGCATATATATTGATAATTGTTATATCTTCCTGTTGAATTGATCCCTTAATCATTATATAGTGCCCCCTTTGTCTCTCCTAACAGTTTTTGTGGTAAAGTTTATGTTGTCCGATATTAAGATGGCTACGCCCACTCTTTTTTCATTTCTGTTGGCATGGTATATCTTTTTCCAGCCTTTGACTTTCAGTGTATATGCATCTTTGTTGGAAAGATGTGTTTCTTGTAAGCAGCAAATAGATGGGCTTTGTTCCTTAACCCAATCAGCCAATTGCGTCATTTAACTGGACAGTTCAGGCCATAAGTAGTAACTTTGCCCTGCCATTTGCCGAAGATATTTTCTAATCTGTGCTCTGAACTTCCTGTGATCTTTTGCTGTGAGGTTTCCTTCATTTACCTTCTTTCATATTGATGACCGTGTTTCTGTGTTTCTGTGTGTAACACATCTTTAAGCATCTTTTGCAGGGCTGGACAAGTGGCAACTGTCGCTCCCCCTCTTCATGGAGGAACGACACAGGACCCTGCGCTGTTCTTTCGTCTGCTCGGCCTTCCCCGGGTTTGCTGCTGGTTCTTCCCGGGTTGGCTACCGTCCCTTCCACCTCCGTGGAAGGGCGGTTCCCCCTGCCACATTCCCCACTTCCGCGGGGGAGCGGCACACCGCTGGCCGGCTCTCTCGGGGGCTGCACAGGTGTTCCTTCAGATAGATGTTCCCCTTAGATGTTCCTGGTGCATGCCATCTCTCTCCTCCTTTATAGTCCTCTTCCACCAATCCTAACTCGGCTGCCCACACACCGAGTACGCTGCTCTCCTCCAATCAGGAGCAGGTCCTACAGTTTATTGGTTGAACTGGAGGCAGCTGCGTAGAAGCTGTTTTCTCCTCTCCCAGCGCCATATTGTGGGAGAGCAGATGCATAGAATAAGTGTTAATTCCAGTAACTCAGTCCAGTCTGGGTTGCTCCCCACAGCAACAAATTCTTTCAATTTCTGTTTGCTGTGAAAGGTCTTTATTTCACCTTCTGAATCAATAATTTTCTTTGGTTCTCATTATCTTGTCAGCTTCTTGTGTGAAAAATATCAATCATCTACTTAACACATCAAGAAATCTTCAGGAAATTTATTAAGTTTAAATAGTGTCTGGATCAAGAATGGTCAAATACTTAAGCCAAATATGTTCAGAGTAATTCAAATTATCACACAAATGAAAGAGCTGATTCATCATTTCAACTCCCTTATCTTAGACGCATTGCTAAAATAGCAATTCAATTTCATCTCCAAACATAAGAAATAACAAACAGGTATGATTTGGTAAGAGCTATGCTCCTATTTTTTTCTCTCCTAGAATAAACTAATAAGGTTTATAATTGAAAAATAATCTAAAGAAACTTTTGACTCCCAGCACACATGGTCCTACTGCTGTTGCTTGCAAAAAGCTTAATGTGCCACTCAACGGGCACTTTGCTAAACCTCTCAAAAAGCATGTGGCAGAAGTAATCTGACCCCCTGGAAGCAAAGGGGACTTGGGCCAATTACATTGAGAAGGGCATTATTTTAAGCATCTACTTACCAGCTGGTCTCCTACATTGAATTGTGAGCAGTCTGAGTGGATCCTGCTGAAGTTTCACCGTGTACTATTTCCAGCTTACATCTTAGCCCTGACAAATGTTCAATTCACTAGGAAAAAAGTGCTCATGAATACTAAATTTTAGTTTAGCCAATATATTGAGGAGTGGTAGGACAGATATCAAGGGTATAATTAGGTTATTTGTAGATTCTTATTTCCAAATTTTTAACCAAGTGCTGGGAATTCAGTAAAAATTTTATTCTTGACTTTAACTAATACTGAAAATACAACAAGTAATTATCTCAAATAAACCACTGCCATGAATTCTAGATGCATAAGAAATTGAATATGAAATAAACAGCATTCAAATAAGGAAGGAAAAATAAAATCATCTGTTTGCAAATTATGTTTTTATGTAAGTATATAGAAAACTCTAAATAAAATATTAGAACTGATAACTGAATTCAGTAAAATTACTGGATATCAAATCAAAAACAAGTAAACACCTAGGAATAAATTTAAGCATATAGGTGAATGAGCTTTCCCCAAAAAATCTTTGAAAACACTGATGAAAGAAATTGAAGACACAAATAAAAGATATCTCTCATTCCTGAACTGCAAAAACTACTATTGTTAAAATATTCATACTACTGCAATCAATCTACAGATTCAACACAATTTCTATTACAATTCCAATGCCAGTTTCTATGGAAAGAGGATAAATATCCTAAAATCACATGAAACAATGAAAGACCTTGAATTGCCAAAGCAAAACTTGAACAAGAACAAAGCTGGAAGCATCACACCACCCAATTTCAAAATTTACTAAGTTATAATCATCAAAATAGTATGGTATTGCATAAAAGCAGTCATGTGGATTAATGGAATAAAATAGTAAACTATCATAACTACAATGACAACAGTTAGTAGTTAGTACACTGTTGCATTTGTTACCAAAATTGAGTGGTAAATCACAGTTATTTAAGTCCCATGTGTGGGGCTTTTGAAACATGGACACCATGGTCTTACCTGGTAACCCTTTGATTAACCTGACAGCATATCTCTAGTAAAAGATTTTGTGTTAGTGGTATGTCCCAAGTGATATGTCCCAATTGGGTTTCACTCTTGATGACGTATTTCACTTCATTTGTGTAAATGTTATTAGTGGAGAGACATGTACATGTTAGAAGCATGTTGCATTATAAACGGACTCATTTTTAAAATCTAAGTGTAAGGTTAATGCAATTGCCACCAAAAAGCAGCCATAGGAGACTGAGTAGTTCTTAAGTAGGCAATAAATTAAATTTAGTATATTGTCACCTACTTTTTGACAACAAGAAAAAAATTGTGATTACATTTCTCAATTGAGGGTATAATATTTTTAACTCATATCACATCCAACTTGATATGAAATAGATTTATTGAGTTATAAAATCTTGGAGATAATTACTAAAGAATTTGAAAATTGGGTAGAAGACATGGATTTTATCCTCTAAAATATTAACTTTTAAAATATGGTTTGGCTAACTAGCCAAAGTGGATTGTCCAACTAGCAACTAAATTAGAATACATGCCAGAAAGTACAGTCATTGGCTTTCCTAACACAGATGAAGATGGAAATCCCAATTTCCTGGGAATTGTGAAGTCCAGTTACAAAATCCTAACAGGAAAATAAGCAATTTAAGCACAGCAAGGAAATTCCAGAAAATAACTAATAGGGGGACACTGGGAGCTTGGTTACAAAATATTTTGTATTCAGTTGTATTATTCTTTTTAAAAATGGCTTATAGCAAGGGCCAGCATCGTGGTGCAGCAGATTAAGCCACTGCTTATAACACCAGTATCCCATATTAGATTGCCAGTTTGAGTCCTAGCTTTTGTGCTTCCAATCCAGCTTCCTGACGATGCACTTGGGAAAGCAATGGATGACAGCCCAATTGCTTGGGCCCCTGCCACCCATGTGGAAGTACCAGATGGAGTTTTCAGCTCCTGGCTTCAGCCCGGCCCGGCCCTGGCTGTTGTGACCATTTGAGAAGTGAGTCAGCAGATGCAAGCTCTTTCACCCTCTTTTCCTGCCTTTCAAATAAATAAGTCCTCAAGCTTTGGGTTTTTTGTTCTGTCTTGTTTTGTTTTTGTGCTTGGGATCACTTTAGCTATTCTGCAACTTTTGTGGTTTCATATGAATTTTAAGAGTTTTTTCTAGCCTTCAAAGAACATTATTGGTATTTTGGTAGAGATTGTATTGCATCTGTAGATTGCATTAGTTACTATGGACATTTTGAATTATATGAATTCTCTCAATACATGAACATGAAGGGTCTTTCCTTTTTTTAATGGTCTCTCCGAAAGAAATACCCATTCCACTATGTTTACTGCAGCACTATTCACAGTAGCCAAGATAAAGAATCAACCAAGGTATCCATATTAGATGAATGGATAAAGAGAATATGGTATATATTCACAATAGAACATTATTTAGCCATAAAAGGAATGAAATTCTGTCACTTACAGCAAAATGAATGGAACTGGAGGACACCATGTTAAGTGAAATAACCCAAACACAGAAAAACAAATATGAAATTCGCTTATGGATATGTGGAAACTAAAAAAAAAAAAAAAATCCAACAAAAAGCCCACAGTGTGGACACAGAATGGTAAGCACTAGAAACTGAGAAGGATGAGGAGATGGAGAGAGTTTGTGTAATAGGTACCAAATCAGAGTTAGATCAGTTAGATCAAAGGAATAGCTCCCTAGTGTCACACAGCGTAGGGGTGACTACAGTTCACAATAATCTATTATAGATCTTATGAGAAAATAGAAGAAAGGGATCGCAGACTCCAGTCATAAACTAATTTCAAAAAGGGAAATTATTGATTATCCGGAACAGTATACATTGTTTACTTGTATTAAAATGTCACACTAGCATCAGATGTGGTAGTATAGTGGGTAAAGCTGTTGCCTGTGACACGGGCATCCCATATGGGCACCAGTTCATGTCCTAGCAACTCCACTTCTGATCCAGTTCCCTGCTAATGGCCTAGGGAAAGCAGCTAAAGATAACACCAATTTCTTGGGTACCTGCCATCCATGTGAAAGACCTGGATGATGTTCCTGGCTTCATCCTGGCCCAGGCCCAGCTATTGTAGCCATCTGGGGAGTAAACCAGAGGATGGAAAATTGATCTCTCTCTCTTTCTCTCTCTTTCTTTCTCTCCCTCTCTCTTCTCTCTGTAATTCTGCCTTTCAAATTAAAAAATTAATCTTTTTGTTAAAAGTCACACTAAACTATGATCTTTTTATCTTATGCTTGCTGAACTCTATGTGGTGGAGCATTAAGACTTTGACTATAATGGAAATTAAAAATGTTACTGTAAAAATTTTAAAAAGACAGAAAGACAAAAGGAGAGAGGGAGGGAAGGAAGGAGGGAGACAGGGAGAAGGAAAGTATCATTATATTCTTGTAATTGTCTCTATGACCTATACTGAATATGTTCTCTTTGTATTAATATCATGTTAACATGAGAATTGTGTTATAGTATTTATTATGCATTTGTTGTGACTTTGAGATTCTAATGTATTCAATAATTCCTTTAAAAATAAAAATTAAAGAAACCTCTTTAAAAAAGGTGTGATGGACAACATTCCATATGGGCATAGTTTGTGTTCCAGATGCTTACTTCCAATCCAGCTTCCTGCTAATGGCCTGGGAAAAGCAGCAGAAGATGGCCCAAGTACTCCCATCCATGTCGGAGACCTGGATGAACCTCCCGGCTCCTGGCTTCATCCTTACCCAGCCCTGAATATTAAAACCATCCGGGTAGTGAACCAGTGAATGGAAGATCTGTCTCAATAAGTATTCTATGTGTATGTGTAAGGTATTTAATGGATATTTCAGTATGTAAAATTTAACCCACCAACAACCTTTAAGGAAATTTTTATCCTAATTTTACTGACAAAGATTCTGAGGCATCTTCTGTTTAAATAAAGTATCCTAAGTCACACAGACTAACTTTATCCCAGATCTGTGGAATTCCATGATCCATTGTTGTACTATCCTTCACCTAAAGCTAACAACTGAAGAAAGATAATGTTGTTGGATATATATGATATATATTGAAAATAATATCTTAATATTATTTAAATGGGATGGACTACTTTGCCTTCTACAAAGGTTAGTTTAATAATATACAGCAAAAGACTCAGTTTTATGCATTCTCTTTACCTAAGTTCAATGAATTAATTCCAATTAGTAGAATCTAAGGGAGTAATGAAAGATGAAGTCGCGAAAATTTTCAGAGTTGTCAATAATTGTAAAAAATTAGAAAGCAACTAAACATACGTAAATAGAACTCAATAAATTATAAAGCCTAATAGAATGTGTCATTTTAAAAGTCTTATTTATGTATATTTGCCACATATATACACAAAAGAATATGTACATAGTGGACTTCCATGCATGCACAGAAAATCATTGAGAAATGTGTATCCCAAAAGGTAAACAGTTATCACGAAGTCAAAAGAGATTTAAAAAAAGACAGAATGATCCTCTATAAACTTTTATTTAGTAAATATAAATTTCCCAAGTACAGTTTATGGATTACAATGGCTTCCCCCCACCCCAATAACTTCCCTCCCACCCGCAACCCTCCCATCTCCTGCTCCCTCTCCCATTCCATTCACATCAAGATTCATTTTCAATTCTCTTTATATACAGATATCGATTTAATATATATTAAGTAAAGATTTCAACTGTTTGCACCCACACAGAACATAAAGTGTAAAAATACTGTTTCAGTACTAGTTATTGCATTACTTCACATTGGACAACACATTAAGGACAGAGATCCTACATGAGGAGTGAGTGCACAGTGACTCCTATTGTTGACTTAACAAATTGACACTCTTGTATATGGTGTCAGTAATCTCCCTATGCTCCAATCATGAGTTGCCAAGGCTATGGAAGCCTTTTGGGTTCGCTGACTTCGATATTTTTCCGACAGGGTCATAGTCAAAGTGGAAGTTCTCTCCTCCCTTCAGAGAAAGGTACCTCCTTCTTGATGGCCTGTTCTTTCCACTGGGATCTCACTCGCAGAGATCTTTCATTTAGGTTTCGTGTGTGTGTGTGGTTTGGTTTTTTTTTTTTTTTTTTTTTGCCAGAGTGTCTTGGCTTTCCATGCCTAAAATACTCTCATGGGCTCTTCAGCCAGATCCAAATGCCTTAAGGGCTGATTCTGAGGTCAGAGTGCTGTTTTGGACATCTGCCATTCTATGAGTGTGCTGTGTATCCTGCTTCCCATGTTCGATCATTGTCTTCCCTTTTTTATTATATCAGTTAGTATTAGCAGACACTAGTCTTGCTTATGCGATCCCTTTGACTCTTAGTCCTTTCATTATGATCAATTTTGAACTGAAATTAATCACTTGGACTAGTGAGATGGCATTGGTACATGCCACCTTGATAGGACTGAATTGGAATCCCTTGGCATATATCTAACTCTACCGTTTGGGGCAAGTCAGATTGAGCATATCCCAAATTGTACATCTCCTCCCTCTCTTATTCCCACTCTTATATTTAACAGGGATCACTTTTCCGCTAAAATTTAAACACCTAAGAATAATTGTGTGTTAATTACAGAGTTCAACCAATAGTATTAACTAGAACAAAAAAAATACAAAAAGGGATAAAGTATTAAGTTGTACATCAACATTCAGGGCAAGGGTTGATCAAGTCACTGTTGCTCATAGTGTCCATTTCAATTCAACAGGTTTCCTTTTTTGTGGTTGGTTAATTGTCACTGATCAAGGAGAACATATGATATTTGTCCCTTTGGGACTGGCTTAATTCACTCAGCATAATGTTTTCCAGATTCCTCCATCTTGTTGCAAATGACCAGGTTTCATTGTTTTTGACTGCTGTATAGTATTCTATAGAGTACATGTCCCATAATTTCTTTATCCAGTCTACTGTTGATGGGCATTTGGGTTGGTTCCAGATCTTAGCTATTGTGAACTGAGCTGCAATACACATTGAGGTGCAGACCACTTTTTTGTTTGCCAATTTAATTTCTGTAGGGTAAATTCCAAGGAGTGGGATGGCTGGGTTGTATGGTAGGGTTATATTCAGGTTTCTGAGGAATCTTCAGACTGACTTCCATAGTAGCTTTACCAGTTTGCATTCCCACCAACAGTGGGTTAGTGTCCCTTTTTCCCTACATCCTCGCCAGCATCTGTTGTTGGTAGATTTCTGAATGTGAGCCATTCTAACCAGAGTGAGGTGAAACCTCATTGTGGTTTTGATTTGCGTTTCCCTGATTGCTAGTGATTTGGAACATTTTTTCATGTGTCTGTTGGCCCCTTGGATTTCCTCTTTTGAAAAATGTCTATTGAGGGCCTTGCCCCATCTCTTAAGCGGGTTGTTGGTTTTGATATTGTGGAGTTTCTTGAAGCAATCTTGTACAACAAAAACAAAGCCGGAGGCATCACAATACCAGATTTCAGGACATACTACAGGGCAGTTGTTATTAAAACAGCATGGTACTGGTACAGAAACAGATGGATGGACCAATGGAACACAATAGAAACACCAGAAATTAATCCATACATCTAGAGCCAACTTATATTTGATCAAGGATCTAAAACCAATCCCTGGAATAAGCACAATCTATTCAATAAATGGTGCTAGGAAAATTGGATTTCCATGTGCAGAAGCATGAAGCAAGACCCCTACATTTCACCTTACACAAAAATTCACTCAACATGGATTAAAGACTTAAATCTAGGACCCAACACCATCAAATTATTAGAGAACTTTGGAGAAACCCTTCAAGATATTGGCACAGGCAAAGACTTCTTGGAAAACACCCCAGAAGCACAAGCAGTCAAAGCCAAAATTAACATTCGGGATTGCATCAAACTGAGAAGTTTCTGTACTGCAAAAGAAACAGTTAGGAAAGTGAAGAGGCAACTGACAGAATGGGAAAAATTATTTACAAACTATGCAACAGATAAAGGGTTAATAACCAGAATCTACATTCTGTCTTTAAGTATACAGTCATCCCTTGGTATTCATGTGAAATTGGTTCTAGGACTTCTCCATACAAAATCTGTGGATGCTCCAATTTTTTATATAAACTAGACTAGTATTTGCGTACAACCTACATACATCCTCATGTGTACTTTAAATGATCTACAGATCATTTATAATGCCTAAAACAATGTGAATAGTATATAAATATTATCATGCTATATTGCTTAGGAAAAATAAAAGATCTTTTCATGTTTAGCACAGATACAATTATTTTCTAAATATTTTAACTGATTAGTTTGAACTCACAGATGTAGAACTTTACAGATATGGAAGGATGACTACAGACTACTTACCTAGTAAAAGTATGATTTTAAATGTTTTTCCAAAAGGGATGAGTAAGATGATATTGATTAAAGAAAAAATCAGGGGGAAAGGAAAAAAATGGCAAGTTATTCTGAAAACACAAATGGAAATATGAAAAGGAAGTTTCTATAGCTAATAAAACTCTAGATAGAAAATAATGAAATGAATTAACAAGGAAAGATCCCATAGGGTATCATTTGGGAGAAAGTGCAGATATCCTACTAGGATAAATTGACAAGAAGGAAACAATCACTCAACTGTCCTTCAGAATGTTTGAGCAAACGTATAGGATAACAAAGCCCTGAGTAGCAAAGTAGAATAGGATAAATGGGCATTTCCAAAGTATATCCTATGAAGAAATCAAGTCTCAGCAGAGGAATTGAACTATTAGTCTCTGGTCAAATCAGTTTGTGAAGTGCTTGGATTCACAGTAAAGGCTCCCTTACTGCAGGACTCTAATTCAAACCTTTTGACATGCTTTAAGCATTGGCAGCTATGAAAAAGAAATATCTAGTGTGTGTGCAGCATTCACCAAATAAAGAGAATTCCTTTACATTGTTTTGTGTGGCTTCCTCTAAGTAATAGCATTCCAGAAAACACTTGGATAACCTGAATTTAAGTAACAAGTAGAGGGAGCTATATCAGCAAACAGAAAACTCAACAAAATGCCACTGAACTTGGATACATGAAATTTAAATGGAGGGAATTTCAAAAATGGCTGGAAAAAAACTAATAGGAGAAATGAGGAAACCACGACTGACAAAAGGGGACACATCCAGTGTAGGCCAAAGCCATCAGAATTTCATGGTGTCTAGATAAGACTGTACTGAGTTAGTTCAGACCTTCAACATGCGTGCGGAAGTACCCCTGACTGATCTCTTTGTTCTCTGCTCTCTAGGCTATTCTTCCTCAAATATCCAGTATGAAGTAATGCTTTTTTTTTTTAAATCACAAAATAGAAATCCTTTCCCTGTTTGTCCAACACCTCAGAGAAATAGGCACCTACTATTGCCATGTTCCCAGGTAATATGCTAGACCATGTAGGGCTTCTACAAGAGGTAACAAAGAATCAGTGTTGTAACCCTATCTTATCAAATACCTCCAGCTTTTTAGAAGACCTTGGGAAGCTAAATGCTGAGAAACGGTCTTTAACTAGAAATGTGAATGAGCTGTAAGCCTAAGGAAGTGGGTCCTTCCACACTCCTAAAGACTTATGAGAGGTTCTTAAGAAGCCTGAATATTTATCCCTTGGGTTTGGAGACACATAGTAGAGCCCCCAGATAAGTGCCAGACTCAAGGTTAAAAGTGAGAGGCTAAACAGAGCATTTTAGCTCAGGCTGCTGTAACAAAATATAACACAATATTGTAGCCTGTATGGCTTAAACTGCAGATGTGTGTTTCTTACAGTTCTGGAGGCTGAGAAGTACAGGATAAGGGTGCTGGCATTGTTGGGTTCTGCTGAGGTCCCTCTTCCTCACTTGCAAAATGCCTGCCTTCTTTCAGGACCATCACATGGCATACAGAAGAGAACTTAAGCTCCCTCATGGCTCTTGTTGTAAGGGCACCAATCCCAATCCGAGGGTCCCTCTCTCATGACCCCATCCAAATATAGTTATGTTCAAAAGATTCTACTCCTAATACCATCACTTTTGGATATGACTTCAAAATGAATTTGTAGGAGATACAAACATTCCAGTCCCTAACACTCTGCAGTCCCAGAGCTCTTTGAGACATAGCATGTGTCCCTGCTTCTCTTGGGCAAGGTGTTAGAACTCACTTGAGGGACTGTCTGGAGGGATGAGAAACCCAACACAAAAATGCCAGAGTTGTGCTGCTAGAAGCTTACAGACAGAAGGAAGAAAGCTCCTTCAAATTGTTATTTATTTATTTGAGAGACAGAGAAACAGGCAGACACACAGAGAGAGAGAAAGAGAGAGAGAGAGAGAGACGGGGCGGGGGGGGGGAGTCTTCTACCTACTGGATCTCTCCCCAAATGGCTATCAAGAGCCACGTCTAGGCCAGGCCAAAGCCAGATGCCTAGAACTCAATCTGAGTTTCCCACAGGAATAGCAGGGACTCAAGTACTTGAGCCATGATCTGCTGCATCCCAGGGTGCACATGAGTAAGAAATTGGAATTGTGGTGCTGGCACCCGGGTTCTAGTCCCAGTCGGGGCGCCAGATTCTGTCTGGGTTGCTGCTCTTCCAGTCCAGCTCTCTGCTGTGACCCAGGAGTGCAGTGGAGGATGGCCAAGTCTTTGGGCCCTGCACCCGCATGGGAGACCAGGAGAAGCACCTGGTTCCTGGCTTCAGATCAGCACAGTGCGATGGCCACAGCGCACCAGCTGCAACAGCCATTGCAGGGTGAACCAACGGAAAAAAGGAAGACTTTTCTCTGTCTCTCTCTCACTGTCCACTCTGCCTGTAAAAAAAAAAAAAAAAAGTGGAGCTAGGACTTGAATCCAGGCACTCCAATATGAGATAGGGTGTCCTAAGTAACACCTTAACTGCTACATTGAACACCTGCTCCTGAAGAAACAACTTTAAGTAACCAGCTGGAGAAAATAGTTATTGAACTATAGATGAGGGATTGCTAATATTTGGTGGTGAGGGGTTCCCTGAGATGCCACAAAGCCCCCTGTGAGTCAGCTGCAAATATTCTCCATGACTAGAAGAAATCAAGGTCTTGATAAATTGGGACCAGTTTAGCAAAACTTTCCAGGCTCCTTGTTCTTTTCTCTGTTCCTCACATTTCAAGTCTGGAAGGAGCAGAAGCCAAAGCTAGAAAGTGAGAAAGGAAAAGGAAAAGGAAGAGAAGGGAAAAAAAAACAGGTAACCTGACCCCGCCCCTCTGGTGGAAGGCTGGAGCCGAGGTAGAGGGGGAGATTTCACTTCATAGTGACTATTTCATGATTCTCAATATTTAGTCACTGAAATGAGACTCTTTGAATAGCAATAACAGGTTTAATATCTAGGTGTCAGATTGCAGCTGAAATAAAGAAAAAAAACTATCTCCACAGAATGGATATGAGAGATGGAACATGAATAGAACTTTCTATCATACCTTAAATGTTTTGTTCCCTCAACACACAAGTTAAATTCATAGCCTTTGAGAAGGAACATTTTCCTCATTTTTTTCCTTCACATTTTTTAAAAGCCAGATACCTCTGTATCTTTATTAGCTACTTACTCCTTATAACCCCAAACCTGAATTTGTATAGAAATTTCCAATTCAAGTTTTTTGTGGGTTCTGCAATTTTTTTCAAAAAAGAATCCCCTTACAGGGTTGAGTGTTTAATGCAACAGTTAGGATGTAGATTGGAATGACCACATCTCATATTGGAGTATCTGGGTTTGATTTCCATCTCCACTTTCAATTCTAGCTTCCCGCTAATGCACACCCTGAGGGTAGCAGGTGATAACTCAAATGCTTTGGTACCTGCCACACACTTGGGAAACCTGGATTGACTTCCTTTTTTTTTTTTTTTAATAGATACAGAAAAGGAAACTGAAAATTTAATGTACCTTCATGATTTTTTTTAACTTTTATTTAATGAATATAGATTTCCAAAGTACAGCTTATGGACTACATTGGCATCCCCCTCCCCCCCGATGACTTCCCTCCCACCCGCAACCCTTCCCTTTCCCGCTCTCTCTCCCCTTCCATTCTTATCAAGATTCATTTTCAATTTTCTATATATACAGAAGATCAGTTTAGTATACATTAAGTAAAGATCAACAGTTTGCACCCCCATAGAAACACAGAGTGAAAAATACTGTTTGAGTACTCATTATAGCATTAAATCTCAATGTACAGCACATTAAGGACAGAGATCCTACATGAGGAGTGAGTGCACAGTGACTCCTGTTGTTGACTTTACAAATTGACACTCCTGTTTATGGCATCAGTAATCTCCCTATGCTCCAGTCATGAGTTTCCAAGGCTATGGAAGCCTTTTGAGTTCTCCGACTCTTATCTTGTTTAGACAAGGTCATAGTCAAAGTGGAGGTTCTCTCCTCCCTTCAGAGAAAGATACCTCCTTCTTTGAAGACCTGTTCTTCTGGATTGACTTCTGTGCTACTGACTTTGGCCTTGTCCATCCTTGGCTTGTTGTGGAAACTTGGAGAATGACCTAATGGATGGAAGATCTCTTTCTTTCTACCATCCAAATGAATTAAAAGAAAATTTCATTACAATGTAAATTATTTCAGAAAAAGGAAATCCAGCCATATATTGGAAAAATGAAACTGATGACTTCCCCCAAATGCAAGAGTTTCATATTGGGGCATTAATAATATGATTTATCAAATCCAATTGGTCAAAGAAAAACTGATCATCATAAAATCAGTGACAATTTTATGACCTTTAAGAAACCTAAGGAGAGAAATCAAGACTAGCACCTTCTTGTGATAAGGATCTTTCCAGACTGAACATTCATCAGAAGTCAAGAAGGGACCTAGCCAGAGATCTTGCTGCTTGACTGTATCACCCACCTATGATGAAGGACTAGGACCTGGCTTACACAACCATGAGATGCTCTGATGAAGATCTGGCAACAGGACACCCTCACTGCTTCCAAAGCAATTAAACAGGCGCAGTTCCATCATATGGTGTAGCTGGACTTGCCCAACTGCACAATCTTGTCACTTGGAAGGCTTTTGAAGCATAGTGACACTAAAGTGCAGTGCCTACCTCCAGATTCTGATTCAATTCACCTAAATGAGGATGAGGACTTTTTCTTTAAAATGTTCCCAATTATTTCAGTATTGCATCATCTGAAATGGGGATGGAGTGGATGTGATTTATTCTATAGAATTGGTAAATTTGTGGCAAAGGGAGGCTTTAAAAAATCATTTACTCTCAAAGAACACAATCTTGTACCCTGAACAGTCATGCCAATAATTCTCTAAGTAAAGAAACACCTTCCTGTAGGACAGAACTGGTTTCTGGTTATGTGCTTACCTCAAAAAAGCTACATAGTTTAAGGCCCTATCACTCTAAAAACCTTACACTTCATCTTTGCCTCCCTATAAATTCATACCTAACCTTTATAATTTTAAAGCTGTTGTTCCCTTCAATGAAAGATGGCAAAGCAGAGACTAATTATGTAAAGAAACTTCATACTTATATGCTTAAAGCAAAGAGTAAATGACGTGCAAGATCAGACACGGCACAGAGCACACATTCACATTGGCACAAGAGCTCTTAAGCTGTTTTTCCAAGTCAACATGTTTGCCAAGCAAGCAAGAAAAAAAAAAACTTACCAGCAAGAAAGGAAGATTTTAGCATGAACCCCTAGACACCTAAAAATATATAAGCAGTGGCAGTAGGAGGGCAGGTATGATGGGAAGAATCATTATATTCTTTAAGTTGTACTTATGAAATTTGTACTCATTAAATAAAAGGTTTTGTTGGGAAAATAAAATGAAATAAAATATATAAGCACAGAAACATCTTCATGCTGACTGCATTACCTTGACTACAGCTCACTCTCTGAAGAGAAAAACATCATTCACTTTCAGTATTATTTCCCTAATGACTTAGGAATGTGGCTTCTCATCAGTGCCAAAAGCCTCACAACACCTGCCTTCGGCTGGGTTTCCACACCATACTGTTCTACTCAATTTCTTGATTTTTGCAAAATTATTTCCTCTCTTTCTGTGTTTATGCTACTTAAACTATAGTTTCAAGCAGCTCCTTAAGGGCCTGGAATATTCCTCTGTATCTTTATTCCATAGCAACAGAAACCAGTTAGCACTCAGATAACTAGGTAACAGGGCTTTAAAGCTTCTCCTTAAAGCAAGAGCTCTCATGCATGTAGTCCTTGGGCAAAGGAGATTCCATTCAGCTCTATTTGTCAGAAAAATCTGCCCTGTTAGGATGCCTACTTATGGGAGAAAACAAAAGAGCAAATAGAAATGTTAGAAGAGGAAATGTGTTAGTTTGGGGAGCCCTCTTAGTCTCTCAATTCTCTAACATTTTTCATTTAAAAGATGCACTTGATATGGCAACAGGAACAACAAACACAACCAAGAGAGAAACCCAAACCCAAACAGGAGAGAAGATTGGGGTCACTGAGGCTATCACATTGATTTTTGGTCACAGAGATACCCCTTTGGGGGAAAATCTGAAATATTAGGAGACAGGGTCCCTTTGCAAGGGTGTAGGAAGTCCTACATAGGGAATTAGGGACAAAAACAGAAACTCCAACTTGCTGCTGTCAGTATGACCCCATCTGTACTCTTGGGCTCCTTGAAATATGGTCATGTTGAGTTGATACAATTTGAGAATGCCAGATGCATGCCTGTGTGCTATCTCTCAGCTGCTCCAAACCCCTTCTCTAACACTATAAATGATACATGGGTAAGGGTTAGGTTTGCAGCACCAAGATTCAAACCTGACAGTGCATGATATTTTCAAAGCCAACATACTTTATATCATGCTGACATGGGTTGGCAAGCATATATTTTCAATATAAAGAGATTATACCTTTTGTGAGACTTATTACTGTAAGAAGCAGTATTCAAAACTTGCAAATCTGGGGGAAGGAAGGCTGCATATTCTTTCAGTGTCACACTGGAATATCATCTGATTGGTCCAATCAAGAGTGATTTAATTCTGTGGGAAAAATGTCCCTTGGTTTGACTTGCTATTTAATAGTGATTCTGTGAGGACTTATAAAAACTTGTAGTTTTTTTGTACAGAAATGCACAGAATGTCTTAAGCAGAAAAAATAATCCCAAGTAGTGTGATTTTATTACACTTAAGGACTTTGACGAATTTGTCTCTTAGTCAATTCAGCTACAGCTTGCCCTTCCCAACAAACTACAATTCTCAGTTCATCAAATACCCTTAGAACCAATTAATAATCTGTTGATTCCCTCACTAATGAATCAAATTAATCTATGACAAGGCCTCACTGTGTTTTATCTAAGTGTCATATTAACTTTTTGAAAGTTATGCTTTGATATTGTATCACATTGCAAATGTTTGAAATAAGAAGTGATTTCTTGCAGCAGAGGCCAAGGCAAGTTTCAATAAATGAAATCGTTTGAGCCTTTGTGATGGACCAGGTTTCACCAGAAACAATGGGAAGGAAAGCCATTGCAAGCACAGCTTCCAATACTTTGCAGATCCACATTACAAAGTGACAAAATGGTTACAACATGGATTATGTGAAAATGCTGATTTTGGAGATATGGTCAAGATGATGATTGAGTGAGACACTCTGGTGACCATCTTCCCACAGAGTCATTAGTTTGAATAATTATTCATACACTAAGTCATCTCCCGAAGAGGTACAGAAGCCAGGTGAGAGCCACAGTGCCTGGTTTTAGTACAATAATTACAGAAATCACAATGCAGAAAACAGGAAGAAGAGTGACCTGCATCACTCCTCCCCCAGGCCCACCATGAAAGAATTCAATCAGACAGGGCTCCATAGCCCTAGAATCAGGTATAGACTTGCATCCTAATGGGATGGACTTGTTTTGGTGAGAATCACTGCCAGCCTCATATGGATTTGATGCATACTCCCAGGATTGCACAGGGCATAATGACTCTGAGACCCAGATGTGAATAGCCTTGTGCCTGCCTGGGAGGCTGAGGGACTGCCTCTGTCACTTCTCCTCCAACTTGGGGCAGACAGCAAGAAGACACAGAAATGTGGTGTGACTCAGTTTCAGGCTCATAGAACACAACATTGAGCAGATCCTAACAGTGACTGCAGATGGAATTCCTGGATCTACTTCAGCGGCAAGACTAATTCCGGGGCCCAGATTGGTCAGTTTTACACTCTAGCCAGCATCACCAGAAGCTGGTAGGAGAGACATCAGGAAGTGAGTCCATCTCAGCCACAGATAAACCACAGAAGGGTATTCTTCAGTACTTCCCCCAGCTCCAATAGTGTTAACTGGCCATGGACTCTGCATGTGATCTGACCTCATGATATTGGTGGTCACAGGAACAGGCATCAAGGCCTGTTCAACCCCATCAGATGTGGGGAGCAACTCGGACTAGACTAAGTTACTGGAATTAAGACTTATTCTATGCATCTGCTCTCCCACAATATGGCGCTGAGAAGGGAGAAACAGCTTCTACACAGCTGCCTCCAGTTCAGCCAATAAACTGTAGGACCTGCTCCTGATTGGAGGAGAGCAGCGTACTCGGCATGTGGGTAGCAGAGTTGGGATTGGTGGAAGAGGACTATAAAGGAGGAGAGAGACAACATGCACCAGGAACATCTAAGGGGAACATCCAGATAACATCTGAGCAGCCCCCGAGAGAGCCGGCCGGCGGTGTGCCGCTCCCCCGCGGAAGTGGGGAAAGTGGCAGGGGGAACCGCCCCTCCACGGAGGTGGAAGGGTCGGTAGCCAACCCGGGAAGAACCAGCAGCAAACCCGGGGAGGGCTGAGCAGACAAAAGAACAGCGCAGGGTCCTGTGTCGTTCCTCCACGAAGACGGGGAGCGACATAATGGTGCCGTGACTCGGATAGGAAGCCTAGGCAGGGCTTAGTGTCGTTCCTCCACGAAGAGGGGGAGTGACAATCAGAGAGGAAGGCTTGTGTAGAAGGACTTTTATATCGACATTTCCCCAGTTTGTTCAGAAAAACACATAAGACAAACTTCAGCTTGGAAAGTATTGTGAGAACAAAATAGTGAAAACTCAACAGTAGACTTGTGTCAAATCTCACCTTATGGTACCATTTAGTGCTAAAATAGTAAAAGTGCCCATAGGCCCAGAGAAAATAAATAGACTGCTTGGAATTATTGGAAGGCCAGCCACAAATGAAGGTTGATTCTGAGAACTAATTTTTAAATGTACAGATATTATTATACACCAACAAGCACCAAAAATTTCGAGGGAACAAATGACTTTACTTAAACAAAACAAGTTGCCCAAAACTCACGTTCTAGGACCGAAATTCTCAAATGCTTGGATAAAGATTTCAAAATAGCTGTTGCAAGTAAAGTCAATGAATTTCAAGACAACACAGAAAAATTATTTAATACTCTAACTACTTCCACATCTGTGTCAAGTTTCTTAAAGCAGAAATCCTTCACAGGAAATGTACAGTAAATAAATTTTAGTAATATTATAATATTATAAATACGGTATGTAAGTCATTTATGTCCCTAGTGTGAAAACTAAAAAACAAAGCAATTTTATAAAATTCCAGTAAAATGTTGAGATAAGCAATGTAGAGATAAAATTGGTTATAAAAAATCCAAAATATGGGGCATCCATTTGGCCTAGTTGTTAACATGACCTCAATTCGTACCAGGCACCCTGACTTGGAATGCAGTCAGTATTAACAGGAAGCTGCAGTCAGAAGCAGAGCTAGACACTGAACCTAGGCATTCTAATAAGAGCTTGGGAAATCTGCATTCCAAGTGACAATGCCTGGGTCAAGCCCTGCCTCTGAAATAATTTCCTACATATGTGCATCTGGGGAGGCAGCAAATGATGGCTCCAGTGCCTAGGTCCCTGCCACCCATGTGGAAGACAAGACGTTCCTGGCTTCTGCCTTCCACAGTGACCCACTCTAGCTGCTCTGGGCATTTGGGGAGTGAAATGGCCAATGGGAGATCTCTCTCTCTTCCCTGCACCTTTCTTTTTCTACCATTTTGCCTTTCAAAGAAATAAAAATAATAAATAGACTAAAATAAAAAACAGCAGAATTAATTTTTATCCTAGTCCAATTGGTCCTAACACACATCTACAGAACATTCCATCCAACAGCTGCAGAATACTCACTCTTCCACACAGCATGTGGAATATTCTCCAGTATGTATCTCATGATAGGTCACAAACAAAGTCTCAACAAGTTTTAAAAAACAGAAATAATATCTATTATCTTTTCTGACCAGAATTCACCTAACACTAGAAATCAGTACCAAGAACTTTGGAAGCTATAGAAATACATGGAAATGGAAAAATTTAACTTCTGAACAACCTATGTATCAAGGAGGAAATCAAGGAGGAAATTTAAAAATTCTTTGAAAAAAATTAAAATAGAAACACAACATACCAAAATCTACAGGATTACAGCTAAAACAGTACTAAGAGGGCAATTTATAAATCAATACTTATATCAAAATATCAGAAAATCTCAAACAACTGATT
The DNA here is from genome assembly GCF_964237555.1 of Oryctolagus cuniculus. NCBI lineage: Eukaryota > Metazoa > Chordata > Mammalia > Lagomorpha > Leporidae > Oryctolagus > Oryctolagus cuniculus. The sequence goes on from NC_091435.1 coordinate 55,783,992, forward strand.
GCTGTACCTCAAATAACTAGAAAAATAGAACAAATCAAATTTAAAATTTGCATAATGAGGAATAAAAACTAAAAACCTCATAAAAAGGTATGATGGTAGTTAACAGAGAATGGGGAGGGAAGCAGAGAGAGGGATGGGGAAAGATTAATTAATACATACTAAGTCACAATTGCATAAGAGTAAGTTCAAAGATTCTGTTGCACAGTAGAATGACTATAAAAATCTTATTGTATATTTCTCTATTTAAAACAAAATAGAGGATAGGGTTTTGAATGTTTTCACCACAAAAATGTTCAACATTTGAGGAAATAGATGTATATACCCTGACTGAACATTACAAAATGTATGCATGTATCAAAAACATGTTACCCATATGTATAATTTTATGAGTCTTAATTTTTTACATGTATTTATGCTTATTTTAGACTGATATCATATAATATTCTAAATAAAATATTAAGTAATATTCATTAAGATTTGCAAATAAAAACATTATGATAAAATAGAACTTAATCCATGAGGGTAAAGAGGATCAACATCTCTCTCTCTTTCTCTCTCTCAACTCTGACTTTCAAATAAATAAATCTTAAAAAAAAAAAAAAAAAAAGGAATGAGCTTTTGGAAACTCAGCCATTTACAGAAGAGTTAGAATGTAAACAAACAGCTTAATCTGCTTAATCAACAAGTTTAAATCTTCATCTCCAAACAAGTAACACTTTCCAGCTCATTAGCAGTGTGTGGATTGTGGTTGTTATCTGTGAACAGCGCCAGCTGATACTATAAAAGGTAGTCCTCTGAAAAAAACTGCTTCCTTCTGGAGAGTAAAACCACAGTTGCTGTTCAGACCATGGCACCATTTATTATATTTAATTACTAAGGTAAAAGAAAATGTAAGCTGTTTAAAATGGGTCACTAATAAACACCCAACCATTACTGCTAACACCATCAGGAACTATTTTACATAATAAGCTCCTGCTGATAGAGAGGACATCCTTGTTCTTCTCACTAAACATAAGGCAGTCTCTATCCATAGATAGTGAGCTCATCCTTCAAATTCCCCTCCTCCTTTAACAATTATTTAGGAGCACCTACTATGTGCCAAGCACTAATTGTTCCTGTGGGATGCACAAATTTTTCAGTAAATTCCAATTTTTCATATTCCAAAATGTACCTTTCACATCTAATACAATCCTGTGATGTTCAACAGAAGAGATGTTCCTTAAGTTAATGCTCACATTTTAGATCTGATCCCTCAAGCTGAATTCACTTTAAGCAAATATGGACAACACAAACTTCCCTCTGGGAGAGATGGCTCCTGAAGTCATCTATTAAAACCAACCTAAACAAAACCCAAGGCAAGAAGAAATTCCAAAATCTTTGACTAATTCCAAAAACAACTTTGACGTTCTGGTGAAAAAAAAGGGAGTTTGAGTCAGTTATTTTACTCTGCGACACATGACAATGACTTTATCAAAAAAATACATGCCTTCCAGTTTAGGAAGTCAGGTTGCTTACCTGTTTCCTGGCTTTGACTTGCTCTGCCAGCAAGGTTGTTGGAAAGGTCAGGACATTTAGCGATGACTCAGACAATACAGGGGACCTGGGGCCTCACGTGCCATTAAAACTGTCCAACTGCAGGAAATGGCTGGAGTAAGAAGAGCTCAGCCAACACTCATTTCTCCCAACAGCAGCACTATCAAGCCTGCCTACACTTCTGAGCCTTTTTCACCATTTCCTGGACCTCTTGAGAGCTTACCTCACCTGTTTGAAATCAAAACTGATCCTAGCAAAGTTCTAAATCCTGTGAACACACAGGCTTTCAAACTTGAGTGTAATAAGGCTTACCTGAAGGACATGATCTTCTGAAGCAGTGCCTTTATTGGAGGGAAGGAAATGTGCCTGTTTATGCTCTGCTCAGTTATTGATGAGCTGATGCAGTTTTCTTCTTTTTCTTTTAAGATTGTCTTTATTTACTAAAACAAGAGTTAATAGAGTAAGAAGATAGTTTTTATAAAGATTTATTTATTTTAAAGGCAGAGTGACAGAGAAGGGAAGAAATAAAGAGAAATATCCATCTTCCATCCACTGGTCCACTCCCTGATCACTGCAATGAGTAGGGCTGGGCCAGACTAAAGCCAGCACCAGGAAGTCCATCCAGGCCTCCCATCTAGATGGCAGGGACCCCAGTGCTTGTTCCATCCTTTGCTGCTTTCCCAGGTGCAACGGAAGGAAGACCTTTCTCTGTCTCTCTCTCACTGTCTATAACTCTACCTGTCAAAGAAATATTTATTTGAAATGCAGAGTTACAGAGAGACAGAGGCAGAGAGAGAGAGAGAGAGAAAGAGAGAGAGAGAGGTCTTTCATCCAATAGTCCACCCCTCATATGGCAGCAATGGCCAGAGCTGTGCTGATCTGAAGCCAGGAGCCAGGAGCTTCTTCTGGGTCTCCCATGAGAGTGCAGGGGACCAAAGGCTTGAGCCATCTTCCATTGCTTTCCCAGGCCATAGCAGAGAGCGGGATCAGAAGTTGAGTGGGAGGGACTCGAACCGGTGCCCATATGGGATGCCGGCACTGCAGGCAGCACCTTTACCTGCTACACCACAGCGCTGGCCCCAGCCAATGTTTCTTAAAATATGATACCATCCTCTCTGTTCAGTTAAATTCTAAAAAGATTAAGATATAATGAAAAGACTCCAGCCTAAAAATGATTCTTACCATATTGAGCTCTTCATGCAGAAAATGCCCAGACTAAGAGTATAATTATGAAGAGAGTATAAAGGGGTCTATGTTTCTTGAAACATAGTTGTCCTTTGGTATCTAGGGAGGGTTGCTTCTAGGATCTTCCACAGACACCAAAACCTGTGGATGCTTAAGTCTTTGACATAAAATAGGATGTAGCCTATGTGCATCTTCCAGTATAGTTTAAATCATCTCTAGATTACTTATAAAACATAAGTGCTATGTAAATAGTTATATTTACTATATAAATGATTATGTTACTATATTGTTTAGGAAATAATGACAAGAAAAGTACATGTTCAAAATATTTATGCATTTTTCCCAAATATTTTTGACCCATGGTTGGTTGAATCCATGGGTATAGAACCCATAGATGTGGAGAGCAGACAGTACTTACAAACAGGGACTCAGAGATCCACAATGCATGGTGCAAAATCCAATGTATATATAGTGCCAGCTGTGTCTCTTGTGTCTCAGACCTTGGCTGGGTGTCCCTCTCTTATTAGGAGAAAGCCTCATGAAAAGTCATCCCATTATACCCTCTCCATAAAGCAAGCGGTCAAAAGTTCATCCTATAGCATACGTTCACCTTTCCCACATCAGTCTTCCCCTGATTACTTCTTTCTTGGAAAAACTTGGTATAAGCCAATGCCATTTTGCTGGATGATGATTATTTGGAAACACAGTGAATTAGATATAGTCATTAACTTTGTTTCTGAGAATTAAGATGGATAATTTTGTGTGTCAACTTGACTGGGAACTGGGTTGCCCACATTAAACACTATTTCTGTGCATAACTGTCAGGGTATTTCCAAACTAGCTTAGTTTTTAAAGTAGTAGACTCAGTAAATTGACCTTCCCAATGAGTGTGGGCCACACCTAATCCCTTGAGGCCCTAAATAGGACAAAGAAGCAGAGAATGGGGGTGGGGGGTGGATTCACTCTCTCTGCTTGAACACTTGAGCAGGAGCATCAGTAATCTCGTACTCTTGACTTAGATTTACAGTGTCAGCCTTCAGGTTCTCAGAACCACACCATCAGCTCTCCTGGGTCTCCAATTTGTGGAAGACAGATGGTGAGACTGCTCATGCCCCATAGCTATGAGATCCAATTCCTTATGATATACATATTATGTATTTTATGCATACTAGCATATAATGTACATTATTGACTCTGCTTCTCTAAAAAATCCTAATACAAGAATTTAATTTAAACACCAGACTGGCCTTCTGTGAGGTGGGAAGAGTCACTATGTTCCTAAATTTGTATTTATGAAATGCATGAAGTTTGTATACCTTAAATAAAAGGTTTCTGGGGAAAAAACAAAGTCAGACCAACAGACCAACATGGCCCCTTTGATGGTTTCCCCAGAAACTCCCTTGAGACATTCTTTTCCTCAACATGAGGGGACAGATTTGACATGAATCTGTAAGTCTGGGATCAAGTCTCTGCAAAACAGCTATAAAATTAATCTAACATTCCTGAAATCTAAGACTTTCCATTAAGAGATTAGAAACTCAAAAAATTGGCTATGACTGGGACTAAGCCAAAGTGAAAGTACCCAGGAAAAGACTAAGCCTCAGCTTAAACCTGTTACTGTAAGTTGGCAGTGGCAATGTGTCACCTCAACATGCAAGGCCTTGTCTATTAGGGAGTCAAGACAACAGGAAGGAGATATCCAGGAAATACAGAGGGAATGAAGGGCAAAAACTCCCAAATGCCTGAGATCCACAGACATCAGTTACACAAAAAGGATCCTGACAAAATCACCATGCATTGCCAGAAATTATAGTGAAACTTCTGGATCCCTGCATATCAAGAACAAAACAGTTCAAAGAGTGAGAGTGAAAAAGCATGCCTTGGCATTAAGAAACCTCTATTGGAAGTGCACTTACATTCTTATCTATCATAAGCTATGCCTCTCACACAAAGTTAATATGTGAATCCATGAAGGTCAAGTGACTTTGTCAGTTTCAGAATTTGATTCATTTAAATGCTAATTAATTTGGTTTTATCACATTTATGTTGATGAATATAAATCCATGATCAGTGTCTGTTCCATATTTCAAATATTTTCAGGCTTGCTGAAAAAGAAAATAAGTCAACCAAAAGTAGAATCACACAATATTCAAATATTACTGTTGCTCTCAATTTATTGCCACTGACACTAAACTTCTATGCCTCAATGCCCAGATTTTTATGACTTGACCCTAGTTTTTAAAACATTTTCTTTATTTATTTTTCTCTCTATTCTTTAACTGAAAGGCAGACAGACAGTAAGATAGAGACTGACAGAAAGAAAGAGCAAGCTCCCATCCTCTGGTTCACTCTCCAAATGCCCACAATGGCTGAGGCTGGTCTGGGTTGAAATGAGGAGCCAGAAACTAAATCCAGATCTCTCGTGTGTGTGGTAGGAACCAATTAGTTGAGCCATCACAGCTGCTTCCCTGTGTCTGCCTTAACAGAAAGATGGAGTCAGGGGCCAGAGCCAGGAGTCAAAGCCAGGGACTACAATGTGGGATGCGGGCATCTACTTTGGCATCTTAAACATTATGCTAACTTTCTGCTTCCTCCTCAACTTGACCCTGTTTTAAATATTCAAAGTTACTTCCTGGTCTCAGCATCTGTCCCATGCATGAAAGCCTCCCTGGTTTGTCTAAGTGTGGCATAGTTTCCTCTACCTCTTTATCTTTACTCACACCTTTCCTCTTACTAGATTCACTGTATTCCTGTGACTCTCCTGGTCCTACTTTTTTTTTCTAAAGATCCATTTATTTGTTTGAAAGGCAGAGTTACTGAGAGGCAGAGGCAGAGGCAGAAAGCGAGAGAGCGAGAGAGATTGTCTTCCATCTGATGGTACACTCCCCAGATGGCTACACCGACCAGAGCTGGGCCGGTCTGAAGCCAAGAGCCAGGAACTTCTTCCAGGTTTCCCACGCTGGTGCAGGGGCCCAAGGACTCGGGCCATCCTCTATTGCTTTCCCAGACCACAGCAGAGAGCTGTATCAGAAGTGGAGCAGTGAGGACTCCAACGGGCGCCCATACAGGATGCTGGCACTGCAGTGGCAGCTTTACCCACTATGCCACAGTGCCAGCCCCTCTCCAGTTCCTGTTTCACAAGTTACATCTCTTTGCACTACAAGTGATAGAAACTCAACCTAAATGTCTTAACTAAAACGAAAACGTGTTGGTTTGAATAAAGGAAATGTATAGTGTAACCCTGGATTCAGGCACAGCTGGATTCACCAGCTCTTCTTTGCATTGCCTTGACTCCATCCTCAGTTACACTACCCCTCATGAAGGTACAGTTAAAAAACTGATGAAATCTTTACTCAATATATACTAAATTGATCTTCTGTATATAAAGATAATTGAAAATGAATCTTGATGTGAATGGAATGGGAGAAGGAGTGGGAGATGGGAGGGGTGTGGGTGGGAGGGAAGTTATGAGGGGGAAAAAGCCACTGTAATCCAAAAGCTGTACTTTGGAAATTTATGTTTTTTAAAGAAAAAATAAAAAAGAAACATTAAAATGTTATATATGATCAAGTAAGAAAAAAAAAGATCTCATCATATTTCCAAAAGTCCTTGTGTTAAACATTAGTCACTAGGGGCTGATGTTGTGGTACAGTAGGCTAAGCCTCTGCCTGTGATGCCAGCATCTCTTATGACCATCAGTTCCCAGCTGCTCTGCTTCAGAGTCATCTTTCTGCTAATGCTCCTGGGAAGACAGCAGAAGATGACCCAAGTACTGCGCTCCTACCACCCCTTGGGAGGCCTGGAGGGAGTTCCAGGCTCCTGGCTTTGGCATCGCCCAGTCCTGGCCATTGCAGATTTGCAGATATTTGGAGGAGTGAAGGAGCAGATGGAAAATTCCTCTCTCTTTGTCTCTCTCTCTTTCTCATTCTCTCTTTCACTGTCTCTCCCTTTATCTCTGTAACTCTGCCTTTCAAATAAATAAATGAATGAATGAATCTTTAAAAAATATTATTCAGGGACTGGCACTGTGGCATTGTAGGCTAAGCCTCTGCCTGTGTTTCTGGCATCCCATATGGTGTCCATTCATGCCTGGCTGCTCCTCTTCCAATCCAGCACCCTCCTGGTGGCCTCGGAAAGCAGTAGAAGATGGCCCAAGCCCCTGGGTGCCTGTACCCATGTGGGAGACCCAGAAGCAGCTCCTGATTCATGGCTTTGGATCAGCCCAGCTCTGGCCATTGCAGACATTTGGGGAGTGAACCAGCAGATGGAGGACTTTTCTCTCTGTCTCTTCCTCTCTCTGTCTATAACTCTACCTCTCAAATAAAAAAAAAAAAAAAAACTAAAAAAAAAACATTCACTCTAATTGATTTGCATTGAGTCATGTGTTTATGCAGAGGACTGGCTTAGCATTTATCATATGGTGCCCCTGGAGCCAAGAATGGAGTCAGGTTTATGTGAAACACATGGGCTGGAAGTGATAAAGTGGATATTGGTTCCCTAGGAGGGGAAAAAAACAAGAACATTACTGTTACAAGAAGGAGTGAGTGTTAGGAGCAGAACAAGGACCCTCTCCACATCACATTTTCCCTCCCCAAGAGAGTTCCAATCCAATGTCTTTTTTTTGTTGTTGTTCTTACTGCCAATACCAAACAATTAGCTCATGTTACAGAACTTTATTCACTAACTGACACATGTGTAGTCTGTTCTATTTCTCTAACTACTTTGAAAGCTCCTTCTGGGCAAAGACCATGGTGCTTCTGCTGTTGCATTCTTCCCTCATGGGCACTCAATAAATAATTTAACTTTGTATACTAGGCACTGTATCTTGAGAATTTTATAGGTGTGAGTTCATCTCCATAAAACTCCATAATCAAAAATCAGTCACTGTGGAGAAATATAGATATCAAATTTAAAAACATTCTAAAACAAGAAGAAATAGTTTTTAAAGGCATCATTATTTATGACCTACATCTACTTCCCCAAGAAGGTTTCCCTCATGTGCCTTGGAATTATATGTCATAAAACTAGCAAGATGAAAACCAACGATACAGATGAAAGCATCTCCCAATACCTTGTAGGGAAAGCGACTTGACCATTGCAAAAAATTAGTAACACATGTGGTAAGCAGTCTTGGTCCTGCTGTAAATCCTGAATACAGGCTCCACATTAATCAGTGACTGCCTGGGTAATGTTTGGCAGTGTGACTTCTCCCCAGAAGCCACCACCACCAAAGAAAAACAACAACAAAGACTCAGAAGATTCTCTTACTTCCCTTCCATCTCTGAAAATCAGTAAAGGATCTGCTCCAGGCAGTTGTCCAGGGAACCAGGTTAGCAGGTTAATGCATTTAAAGTTCTGCCTCTCTTTTTATATTTTTCCAACCTTATTTCACTGGGGACAACTTTGTCCACATGTTAGATCATATTGAGGATCTCATAGTTGAAAGGGAAACTGGACCACGGTTCCCTATGAAGGTATTGCTACCAGTTCCTTGAATCCAGACTGCCTCCAGCCCTAGCATATTTCCAGTTCCTGGTATTTCCATTAAGTAGGGGAAAGAAAAAAAAAACAGATCCTTGAGGTCATGTATTTTTTCCCTTCTCCTACAACCAAAATGCTTTATGCTTGATTTTCCAGTAGTCCATTTTATGGAGCAACAGGAACAATCTGTTAAATTGCTGGGAGACCGCAAAAAAAAAAAAAAAAAAAAAAAAAAAAACAGATATTTAAAAGGCTGAGTTATCTGGGTGGAGGATGCAGGTATCAGACCTTACTGCACCTTCTTAATCTCCCTGGAATCTTGAAAATTCTCCTTAAGTGTACTAAGTCACTTTCCTAAGTGTTGCTATGACACATATGGGCTCAAGCTGCAGGTTGAGGAATGAGAAACTTGGAGACTTAAAACAAAGAATGATCTCATTGGTATTCTTTTTTTATCATTCAGCAAATATTTACTGAATTCCTGCTTGTTTAGGCATTGTGCTAAGAGCTGGGGGGCACATCAGAGAACCAGTCAGATATAGATGTTTTGCGCATGTAGCAAAAGTTTTATCCAAGAACCCTAAAAACACACCCACTCCACTGTGGGCTTGAGCTAGGTGAACTCACTGAACCTTCAGATTCTTGCTGGAGCTATGATTCTGAAGTACCCACCCATGCCAGATTCGCCATGGAAGTGCTTCAAGGAGGCTTCTCTGAGACTGGATCAGTCTATCTGAGCAAGGTCTCTCTCAAGTTTCCAAGGATGACATCTTTAGTTTCAAATCATACCAGGTCATCTGGCGGGGCATTTCTTAGGGGAGATTAATTTGTCAGGCTAAATTTTTCTTAACTGGCCTCACTGTTCCAATAATATCTGATAAGCATGTTGCTGTCTTCAGAGGAAAAATATAATTTAAATGCCAAACTCCTGTTGTATTTGTTTTCTCATTGTCTGTATTCTAACTCTTTGAATTGCCTTTCTTAGGTCTTTTGATCAGCAGGATCCTACATGCTTGCCATTGACATTGAAATTTGCATACAGAGTAGACAGGGAAAGGAGGTTGTAGGGGGGTGTATGGGTGGGTGGGTGGCACATTTTGCAACAAGATTGGACCCTAAATGCTCTGAGCTTCAGGATTCCTTCCAGTTCTATGATTTGAATAAAAACAGACAATATAGGGGGAAATGAATGTAGCTGAAGCATTATTTCATTACACCTAGTTTACCCTCAGGGCCAGTAGCACAAGCCCAGAGTTTCAAGTGGTATTCTGGAATCCAGGCCTTTCTCCTATCACCAAGAAAACAAAGTTACAAGCCTAAGATAGGTTCAAACCCACTCAAACAGACTGATTAAAACTGTAAAAGTGTCACAAAAGACAAATACCGGGGCTGGCATTGTGGCTTAACAAGTAAAGCAGCCAACTATGATGATGGCATCCCGTAGGGGTGCTGCTTTGTGTCCTGGATGTTCCTCTTCCAATTCAGCTCTCACTAATGGTCTGGAAAAGTAGAGGAGGATGGCCCAGGTTTTGGGGCCCTTGCCACCATGTGGGAGATTGGATGATATTCCTGGCTCCTAGTTTCAGCTTGGCCCAGCATTGGCCATTGTAGCCATCTGGGGAAGAACCAGCAAGTTGAAGATCTTTCTTACTGGCTCTCCCTCTCTCTGTGTAGCTTTGAGTTTCAAAAGAAATACATAACATCTTTTTTTAAAAGGTAAATTAAAGAATTTAATCCATATGAGCATCTAAATAGATGCAGAGAAAACATTTGACAAAATATAACATTGTTTCATGATAAAAAATTGTAAGCCTGAAATACTCTCATGGGCATTTCAGCCAGATCTGCATGCCTTAAGGGCTGATTCTGAGGCCAGAGTGCTATTTAGGACATCTGCCATTCTATGGGTCTGCTGTGTATCTCACTTCCCATGTTGGATCATTCTCTCCCTTTTTGATCTATCAGCTAGTATTTGCAGACACTATTCTTGTTTATGTGATCCCTTTGGTTCTTAGTCCTATCATTATGATCAATTGTGAACAGAAATTGATCACTGGGACTAGTGAGATGGCATTGGTACATGCCACCTTGATGGGATTGAATTGGAATCCCCTGGTATATTTCTAACTCTACCGTTTGAGGTAAGTCAGCTTGAGCATGTCCCGAACTGCACATCTCTTCCCTCTCTTATTCCCACTCTTATATTTAACAGGGATCACTTTTCAGTTAAGTTTCAGCACTTAAGAGGAATTGTGTATTGATTACAGTATTCAACCAAAAGTATTAAGTAGAACAAACAAAAAAAAATACTAAGAGGGATAACATATTTAGTTGCTCATCAACAGGGTAAGGGCTGATCAAGTCACCATTTCTCATAGTGTTCATTTCACTTTAACAGGTTTCCTTTTTGGTGCTCAGTTAGTTGTCACCTATCAAGGAGAACAAGTGGTATTTGTCCCTTTGGGATTGGCTTATTTCACTCAGCATAATGTTTTCCAAATTCCTAACAGGGATCACTTTTCAGTTAAAATTTAAACACCTAAGAATAATTGTGTGTTAATTACAGAGTTCAACCAATAGTACTAGAACAAAAAAAAATACTAAAATGGATAAAGTATTACATTGTACATCAACCGTCAGGACAAGAGCTGATCAATTCACTGTTTCTCATAGTGTCCATTTCACTTCAACAAGTTTCCCCTTTGGTTCTCAGTTAGTTGTCGCCGATCAGGGAGAACATATGATATTTGTCCCTTTGGGACTGGCTTAATTCACTCAGCATGATGTTTTCCAAATTCCTCCATCTTGTTGCAAATGACCAGGTTTCATTGTTTTTGACTGCTGTATAGTATTCTATAGAGTACATGTCCCATAATTTCTTTATCCAGTCTACTGTTGATGGGCATTTGGGTTGGTTCCAGGTCTTAGCTATTGTGAATTGAGCTGCAATAAACATTAGGGTGCAGACCACTTTTTTGTTTGCCAATTTAATTTCCTTTGGGTAAATTCCAAGGAGTGGGATGACTGCGTTGAATGGTAGGGTTATATTCAGGTTTCTGAGGAATCTCCAGACTGACTTCCCTAGTGGCTTAACCAGTTTGCATTCCCACCAACAGTGGGTTAGTGTCCCTTTTTCCCCACATCCTCTCCAGAATCTATTGTTGGTATATTTCTGAATGTGAGCCATTCTAACTGGGGTGAGGTGGAACCTCATTGTAGTTTTGTTTTGCATTTCCCTGATTGCTAGTGATCTTGACATGTTTTCATGTGTCTGTTGGCCCTTTGGATTTCCTCTTTTGAAAAATGTCTATTGAGGTCCTTGGCCCATCTCTTAAGTGGGTTGTTTGTTTTGATGTTGTGGAGTTTCTTGATTTCTTTGTAGATTCTGGTTATCAACCCTTTATCAGTTGCATAGTTTGCAAATATTTTTTCCCATTCTGTTGGTTGCCTCTTCACTTTCCTGACTGTTTCTTTTGCAGTACAGAAACTTCTCAATTTGATGCAATCCCAAATGTTAATTTTGGCTTTGACTGCCTGTGCTTCTGGGTTGTTTTCCAAGAAGTCATTGCCGGTACCTATATCTTGCAGGGTTTTTCCAATGCTCTAATAATTTGATGGTGTCAGGTCGTAGATTTAAATCTTTAATCCATGTTGAGTGAATTTTTGTGTAAGGTGAAAGGTAGGGGTCTTGCTTCATGATTCTGCACGTGGAAATCCAATTTTCCCAGCACCATTTATTGAATAGACTGTCCTTACTCCAGTGATTGGTTTTGATCAAATATGAGTTGGCTGTAGCTGTTTGGATTGATTTCTAGTGTTTCTATTGTGTTCCATTGGTCTATCCATCTGTTTCTGTACCAGTACCATGCTGTTTTGATTACAACTGCCCTATAGTATGTCCTGAAATCTGGTATTGTGATGCCTCTGGCTTTGTTTTTGTTGTACAAGATTGCTTTAGCTATTCGAGGTCTCTTGTGCTTCCATATGAATTTCAGCATCATTTTTTTCCAGATATGAGAATAAGGACTTCAGTATGTTGATTGGTATTGCATTGCATCTATAAATTGCTTTTGGGAGAATGGACATTTTGATAATATTCATTCTTCCAATCCATGAGCATGGAAGATTTTTCCATTTCTTGATATCCTCTTCTATTTCTTTCTTTAAGGTTTTGTAATTTTTTTTTTTTTTTTTGGACAGGCAGAGTGGACAGTGAGAGAGAAAGACAGAGAGAAAGGTCTTCCCTTGCCGTTGGTTCACCCTCCAATGGCCGCTGCGGCCAGCGCGCTGCGGCCGGCGCACCACGCTGATCCGATGGCAGGAGCCAGGAGCCAGGTGCTTTTCCTGGTCTTCCATGGGGTGCAGGGCCCAAACACCTGGGCCATCCTCCACTGCACTCCCTGGCCACAGCAGAGGACTGGCCTGGAAGAGGGGCAACCGGGACAGAATCCGGCGCCCCAACCAGGACTAGAACCCGGTGTGCCGGCGCCGCTAGGCGGAGGATTAGCCTAGTGAGCCGCAGCACCGGCCAAGGTTTTGTAATTTTCATCATAGAGATCCTTAACGTCCTTGCACAACTTTATTCCAAGGTATTTGATTGTTTTTGTAGCTATTGTGAATGGGATTGATCTTAGAAGTTCTTCCTCAGCCATGGCATTGCCTGTGTATACAAAGGCTGTTGAATTTTGTGCATTGATTTTATACCCTGCTACTTTGCCAAACTCTTCTATGAGTTCCAATAATCTCTTAGTAGAGTTCTTTGGGTCCCCTAAATAATGATATCATCTGCAAAGAGGGATAGTTTGAGCTCTTCCTTCCCAATTTGTATCCCTTTATTTTCTTTTTCTTGCCTAATAGCTCTGGCTAGAACTTCCAGAACTATATTGAATAGCACTGGTGAGAGTGGGCATCCCTGCCTGGTATCAGATCTCAGTGGAAATGCTTCCAACTTTTCCCCATTCAATAGGATGTTGGCTGTGGGTTTTTCATATATTGCTTTGATTGTATTGAGGAATGTTCCTTCCAAACCCAGTTTGCTTAGAGTTTTTATCATGAAAGGGTGTTGTATTTTATCAAATGCTTTCTCTGGGTCTATTGAGATAATCATATGGTTTTTCTTCTGCAGTCTGTTAATGTGGTGTATCACATTGATTGTTTTGCGCACATTAAACCATCCCTGCATACAAGAGCCTAGGGTGATTACTGAGGCCATAAACAAGAGTGTCAATTTGTTAAGTCAACAACAGGAGTCACTGTGCACTTACTCCTCATGTAGGATCTTTGTCCTTAGTGTGCTGTACATTGAGATTTAGTGCTATAACTAGTACTCAAACAGTATTTTTCACTTTATGTTTCTGTGTGGGAGCAAACTATTGAAATCTTTACTTAATGTATGCTAAACTGATCTTCTGTATATAAAGAGAATTGAAAATGAATCTTGATGTGAATGGAAGGGGAGAGGGAGTAGGAAAGGGGAGGGTTGTGGGTGGGAGGGACGTTATGGGGTGGGGGGAGCCATTGTAATCCATAAGCTGTACTTTGGAAATTTATATTCATTAAATAAAAGTTAAAAAATGTAAAAAAAAATCGTAAGCAAATTGGGTATAGATGGAACATACCTTAACAAAACCAAGACACTATGACAAACCCACAGCCAGCATTCTATTGAATGGGGAAAAGCTGGAAGTATTTCCACCAACATCCAGAACCAGACAAGGATGCCCATTGATATCACTCGTATTTAATATAGTTCTGGAAGATTTAGCCAGTCATTAGACAAGAAAAATAAATCAAAGTGGGGGCTGGCATTATGGCATAGCAGGAAAAGCTGCCACCTGTGGTGCCAATATCCTATATGGGGACTAGTTCATTTCCCGGCTGCTCCACTTCAGATCTATCTCCTGCTCATGGCCTCGGACAAGCACCAGAGGATGGCCCAAATTCTTGGACCCCCTGTCACCCATGTGGGAGACCCAGATGGAGCTCATGACTCCTTGCTTTGGCTTGGCCCACACTGACTACTGCAGCCATTGTGGAGTGAACCAGAGCATGGAAGATCTCTCTGTCTCTGTCTCTCTCTCTCTCTCTCTCTCTCTCTCTCTCTCTCTTTGTATCTTTCTTCTCTCTGTGACTCTTTCAAATAAATAAATGTTTTCAAAAATAAAAGAAATCAAAGGGATATAAATAGGAAAGTAGGAAGTCAAATTATGCCTATTTGTAGATAGTATGATCTATACATACAGGAATCAAAAGATTCCCCTAAGAGATTATTGGATCTCATAAAAGAGTTTGGCAAATTTGCAGGATATAGAATCAATACCCAAAAAATCAATAGACTTCATACACAAAAACAATGCCATAGCTGAGAAAAAACTTATACGAACAGTCCCATTAACAATAGCTACCAAAAAAACGTAAATACCCCGGGATAAATTTAACCAAGTATGTGAAAAATCAAATATATGAAAAACCGAGCATGTGAAAATTGCAAAATATTAAGGAAATAAATAAAAGAAGACACAAAAAACTCTCCCATGTTATTGATTGGAAGAATTAATATCATAAAAATGTCTATACTACCTAAAGTGCAATCCCAATCAAAATACCAAAGATGTTCTCAGATCTAGAAAAAAAGCCCATGAGAGTATTACAGGCATGGAAAGCCAAAATACTCTGGCAAAAAAAAAAAAAAAAAAAAAAAAAAAAAAAAAAAAACACCTAAATGAAAGATCTTTTTTATTTTTTGCCAAGGCCAGTGTTGCTGCCTAAAAAGAAAAAATATATATGTTATACAATGGTGAGAGCTTCTTTCTAGCCAGCCCCAAGTGTTGAAGTCTTCACTTTAGTTGGTTCATTTCTGTTTTTATTTTGTTTTCCTGTTTAGTTTGCAACAGTGGTAAGGGGGGTGCTGGGGGGGATGGGTGTTTTCTGTTGCCAGTTCGTGGAGGGGGGAAATGTTTCGGTTTGTTTCTGCTGACCTGAATGTGCTGGGTCCTCACCGTGTTTTGTTTTTGCTTTATCGATGCACAGATGCTTTTGAACCAGTAGAGCGAAATGCTAGACATGGAGAATCTGCCGTTTGTCCTTTATACATTTCTGTAGTTAACACAACACTGTAATGTGCCTTGGAGCGTAGTAACTTGTAATAAATTCAATTGATATGAAAAAAAAAGAGATCCTAGTGGAAAGAACAGGTCATCAAAGAAGGAGGTACCTTTCTCTGAAGGGAGGAGAGTACTTCCACTTTGACTATAACCTTGTCTAAATATGATCAGAGTTGGTGAACTCAAAAGGCTTCCATAGCCTTGGCGACTCATGACAAGAGCCTAGGGTGATTACTGAGGCTATAAACCGGAGTGTCAATTTGTTAAGTCAACAACAGGAGTCACTGTGCTCTTACTCCTCATGTAGGATCTCTGTCCTTAATGTGCTGTACATTGTGATTTAATGCTATAACTAGTACTCAAACAGTATTTTTCACTCTGTGTTTCTATGTGGGTGCAAACTGTTGAAATCTTTACTTAATGTATGCTAAACTGATCTTCTGTATATAAAGAGAATTGAAAATGAATCTTGATGTGAATGGAAGTGGGGAGGGAGTGGGAAAGGGGAGGGTTGCAGGTGGGAGGGACGTTATGGGTGGGGGGAAGCCATTGTAATCCATAAGCTGTACTTTGGAAATTTATATTCATTAAATAAAAGTTTAAAAAAAGTGAAAAAAATAAAAAAAAATCAACTGTGGAAGAGAGAAGAAAATGATTTCTTATTTTAAAAAAAGCAGCAAAAAAAAAAAAAAAGAAAAAGAAAAAAATCCCTAAAATTTTTATGGAATCATAAGAGACCCTGAATTGCTAAAGCAATCCTAAACAATAAGAACAAAGCCAGAGGCATTACAATATTAGATTTAAAGATTTACAGGCAAGTTATAATCAAAACAGCTTGGCACTGGCACAAAAATAGACACATTGACCAATGAAATGGACTAGAGACCCCAGGAATAAATTTACACATCTACAACCAACTAATCTTTGACAAATGTGCTACAATCATTCCCTGGCGAAGGGACAATCTCTTCAACAAATGGTGTAGAGAAAATTGGATCTATGCATGTAGAAGTATGAAAAAGCATGCCTTATATCTGATACAAAAAGTAACTCACAATGGATCAGGAATCTAAATCTAAACAAGAGTAAAACCTAGGCGAAACACTGCAAGGAACTTCTTAAATAAGATCCCAGAAGCATAGACAATAAAAGAAAAATTAGACAAATGGGATAACATAAAACTAAGACACTTCTGCACTGCAAAGAAAAAACTCAACAAAGTGAAGAGGCAACTATCAGATTGGGAGAAAAATATTTGCAAATTATACATTTCATAAAGGATTAATTATCTAGGATATATGAGGAGCTCAAGAAACTCTATAACTACAAAACAAGCAATTCAGTTGAGAAATAGGCTAAGGACGTGAATAGTCATTTTTCAAATAATGAAATGATGATACATATGAAAAAAATCTCAGGATCACCAGCCATCAGGGAAAAGCAAACAAAAACTCCAATGAGGTTTCGCCTCACCCCAGTTAGAATATCCATCAAATGGATGCAACTGGAAATCACTATAGTTATTGAAATAAGCCTGTCCCAAAATGGCAAATATCATGTTTCCCTGATAGTGGTAACTAATACACAGAGTATAAAAAAATGCAATGTACATGAGTGAAAGTGACATTTTGAGATTTGATTGTTGTTTTTAGCCCTGTCTATTCACTTTTTGTTTTTGTTTTTGTTCTTGTTTTTGTTTTTTTGACAGGCAGAGTGGACAGTGAGAGAGACAGACAGAGAAAAAGGTATTCCTTTGCCGTTGGTTCACCCTCCAATGGCTGCCGCAGCCAGCGCGCTGCAGCCAGCGCGCTGCAGCCAGCGCATTGAGCTGATCTGAAGCTGGGAGCCAGGTGCTTCTCCTGGTCTCCCATGGGGTGCAGGACTCAAGCACTTGGGCCATCCTCCATTGCACTCTCTGGCCACAGCAGAGAGCTTGCCTGGAAGAAGGGCAACCGGGACAGAATCCGGCGCCCCGACCGGGACCAGAACCCAGTGTGCTGGCACCACAGGCAGAGGATTAGCCTATTGAACCATGGTGCTGGCCGCCCTGTCTATACTCTTAAGGAACAGTGGTTTTTATATTTACTATTTGTTACATTCTTCTTTGAATGGAGGGTTAAGCTTGTGATTATAGAGTAATTGAAAATATGGCATGGTAAAAAATCAAAGAAAAATAAGAAAGGAAAGAGGGTAGGAATGGGGAAGGGAGGGAGAGTTGGGTGGGAAGCATCATTATCTTCTTAAAATGGTATATATGAAATACATTAAATTTGCTCCTCATGTAAATTTTGTTATAAAATAAAAACAAACGCTGTATGATTCCACTTATTTGAGGTTGCTATAGCAGCAAATTCGCAGTGACAGAAAGTAGAATGGCAGTTGTCAGGACCTGGAAAAGAGTGAGGATTGGGTTATTGTTGTTGTTTTTTTAATAGACTTTTTTTTATTTGACAGGTAGAGTGAGAGAGAGAGAGAGAGAGAGGGAGAGGGAGAGAGAAAGGTCTTCCATCTGATGGTTCACTCCCCAAATGGCTGCTACGGCCAGAGCTGCGCCAATCCGAAGCCAGAAGTCAGGTGCTTCCTCCTCATCTCCCATGTGGGTGCAGGGCCCAAGCTCTTGGGCCATCCTCCACTGCCCTCCCAGGCCACAGCAGAGAGCTGGACTGGAAGAGGAGCAACCGGGACTAGAACCAGCGCCCATATGGGATGCTGGCACTGCAGGCAGAGGATTAACCACGTGAGCCTGGGTTATTGTTGTTTAATGGATACAGATTTCAGTTTTACAAAATGAAGTTCCAGAGACTGGTTGCGTAGGGAAGGTCAATTCTCCTTGTGCAAATTCCACATTCAAGGTTGTTAAATTGAACTGTAAATAGAAAGTTAATAGAGTAGAGCCACCACAAATGTATACAATCATCATTTTGCATAATTTTACCAGAGGCTTCCGACAAGACGAAAGGCCCACAGTGAACATCATTTTTATGTTTCATTCTGATGGAGCATGAATATCCATATAGAAAAATGATTGGACAAAAAGGGTCTGATTTAAAAGACTGGGGGAGGGAGGTGGGAACACAGCAAGTCTTCTCAGAGTCTTCTTGGCCTCTGTCCAGCACCCTTTCCTCCTGGGTAAAGGGCTGGATGCCTTCTGATTCCCATCCCTCAATGACACCATCACACAAGGTAGATCAGAGGACTTCTTTACAGCCACCTCTTACACAGAAAATCAGGGAGGACATTAAAATGATAATTTAGTTTTATGACTGACTTTGGGGAAAAGTGGTCTGGTTCCTATGACCTGACCTGAGGTTGAGGATTTCTGATTTCTGTGGCATGTGTTTGGGCAGAACAAAGGGATAAGACATAGGAGAGAAGGTGACTATCAGAGAGGGAGTTCGTTTATGAGGATATTTCTAAGATCTTCACTTTGGGGTATCATTTTATGAACCCCAATAATTATACAACCAGGTACTTAACAACCTAAACTGTGCTCTTGAAACATTGAAGATGGCAAAGTTTATATTAGGTATATTTTACTATAATCAAAACACAAAAACAAAATGGGATAGTCAAGTATGTTGATAGCTCAAAAGTGCTTTAGTGAGAACAAAAGGGGAAAGCAAAGCTCCAGAATAGTTAAGAACAGGGCAAATGCCGGATCAAAGCAGAGGGTGCCGTGAAAGAACAGGGCCCAGGATTGTTTTCTTGAGAATTAGTGTTTTATATTCAAAATTTGTTACTAGTGGGATCTGACTTCAATAACAACTGGTTACTTTGGTTCAGAGGCAACAGTCACAGTGGACATTTTGATGGTAGTCAACACCTCCTATCTGCACTAGACAGAAGAGGCATAGACTTCAGAGATACTTGGTTTGAACCTTTAGGTCCAATTTAAGAAGAGAACAAAATGTTGCCAGTTGTGCTTAACATATTGTTCCTTGAGACTTCACCAAAATGGGAAGGAACTGCAGAATGAAAAGCATTTCTTCCTCAGCTAATGGCCTTCAGGAAGCAGAAAGAGAAGGAAAGATTTAAAAACACATGGCAAAAAGAAAGAAAATTATTGAGTGTTATATGATACCATACAAATTTTATTAAAATCATTTAGAAACTCTTCATAATGGTAGCAATTTTGCCACTTGAAAATAAAATCTAGTCACTCCAAGTTTAGACCAATGAAGATTTTCAGGCTGTATCCCATTATACCACCTTCTTCAGAGTGCCAGAAATGTGTCCCTGGGACTTCAAACTCAACATTTGCAAAATTGAAGACAGAAAAAATTGCCTTTCCTCTGGAATTCTATTACTCAATAATGACTCCAACATCCTCATAGCTACTCAAGCTTGAAATACTGAGTGCTCTAATTCAGCTCTTAGCATCAACCTTTTCACTGGTGTGATTTGAGAGCCTCCAAACAGGTCCTGCTTCCACTCTCCTGGTTTCACTCCAATGTTTAATTAGCCTCCCAGGTTACACACTTACACTCTTTCCTTACCTGCTCCCTAAAGTTCACCAAAGCCCAAACTCCTCTATCTCAATTTATATTCCCATAGAATCTTTCCAAAGCTTCCTCCTTAGCCTCCTCCATTACATCTGTTTAGGTACTCTTGCTTGGTCATCCTCAACTACTTTTCAATCTCCAAGCATACTAGGAAATTTGACACATCTGTGCTTTGATTGTTATATTCCCCATCTTTTTCACATCTTGAACTTCTACCCTTTTTTTTTTGTAGTTCATACCAAATATTATCTCTTCCATAAAGCTTACCCCAAGCTTTATGGAATGAATCATTTCTTGTTTACATTCAACTGTTATTGAATACCTAACACTATGTGTTGGGTAGCAAGCCACGGGTCCTATTTCCAGAAAACTTACAATTAATTATAAAGAAAATACACTGTGCTATTTATATTATACTTGCTTATATTTCTTACTTACATTTTATCTTCCCGGATAAAAATGATAGTGACAATGTGTCATTAACCTCTTTAACCACATTGACAGTAATAGTATTTTGAATTTAGTAGTTGCTCCATAAAAATCAATTGATTGAATGATAAACATAAGTAAATAAACAAATGGAAGGGTTTGTCTTTATGTAGCAATTACTATGTCATTTTATAAATATTTATTTATTTATTTGAGAGTCAGAGTTACACAGAGAGAGGAGAGGCAGAGAAAGAGAGTTTTCCATCCACTGGTTCACTCCCCAATTGACCACAACAGGTGGAGCTGCACCAATCTGAAGCCAGGAGCCAGGAGCTTCTTCCAGGTCTCCCACCTGGATGCAGGGGCTAAAGGACTTGGGGCATCTTCCACAGCTTTCCCAAGCCACAGCAGAGAGCTGGATCAGAAGTGGAACAGCTGGGTCTCAAACTGGCACCCATATGTGATGCTGGTGCTTCAGGCCAGGGCGTTAACCCGCTGTGCCACAGCGCCAGCCCCAGCAGTTACTAAATCATTAAAGTCTCTCCTTAAAGCAACAAGAATTTTCACCTTTGCATTTCATTCTCAACCAGGAACTCAAATTTACTCATTTGTACATTTTTAAAAAGCCACTGAGTAGATACAGTCTGATTTATAATAAGTCAAAGCTTTTCACTTTCCAGCAACATCCAGTTAGAAATGAAGGGGGTGTGGAAATCTCATTCACATTAGTGAAAAAATTATAAAATATATGAGAATAAATTTATGAGGTTACAGCAACAATATGAAAACACAATTATAACATTTTATTAAAGATCAAAAAGTAGTTCTGAATAAACTGAAAGATGTGCTAAAACACAACCCTGGAAAGGAAAAATTAACATATTAAAAGCAAAATTTTTCCAAATTAATACATGAATTTAATGCTGCTGCAATCCATACAAAAAAAGGAAGAAAAGAAAAATCCAGTAGATTTGCCAAGTTATATTTGAAATCAATATTCATCTCAAGAATGTTACACACTTCCCTAAAAGTAACATTTCTTTAAACACTGGTGCCATTAGACTAATTTGCCAACTATAGCAGAGTATATGCTGTCATGTGGCATGGACATTTCCAAGAATATTGCATGAAAAAATTACATTCTTCATTAGTATCGAATTACATTGTATTTTAGGCTTTATGGAGGTGCTGATTATGCAGAAGTTAGCAGCAAATCGTCTGCTGACAATGCAGTCTTTTTGAAAAGGGTAGAAAATTCTACCACTCTGAGGAGGGACAGTCCCGGGGGCAATTCTACAGGACCTGTCCAAGAATCCTCTGTCATTTGTGTGTATTCCCCTTAACTGACATACAAAAGTATAGTAGAAAAGATGCAGAAGCATCTCTGGTAGGTACCAGAGATTATTGTTCAGAAATTATCCCACACTCTGGCCCTCCAGATATGGCCATCTGATTTGTTTTGGGCAACGGAACATCAGCAGGTATGAACTGACTGAAAGTTTCAAAATCATAAGCACAACTGGTATTGCTCCGTTTCACTTTTACCATCTCCATGAGAGAAGTATCCATGGGTGATCTTAATGGTCCCAGGAGGAAGAGACACACAGCTGCTCTAGCCAGACCATTCCAAGGGGACTCAACCTAGAAAGCCATAGACACATAAGTTAAATATGCCTCTTAGATTTTGTGGCTGTGGTTGGAGCAATAATACAGTAAGCAAACAGCTCACTCCTCATATCACTCCAATCTGGCAAACAAACATCTTCACCCTCACCATCAAAACCAATGCCATACCTATATCTTGAACTGGACATCTTTTATTTTCCCCTTCAGACCCATGTTCCATCTTTTGTCATTCTTCTTTCCAACCTAGGACACTAACCTGAATAAATCATATCCATGGACTCTGTTCTCTCAGTCTTTCAGCAGGGCCTCAGTCCATGGGGAGCCACAAGAACATTGTTGAGAGAGAGATGTTGAGATCTCCCTTACATCCTATCTATGTTGCCATTAAAATGATTTGCTATGTCCTTGGACTGAAGGCCACATCTCTCAGCAAGATCTACTCTATGTAACTTTTTCATAAGTTCTAGGAATAGTTCCTTCCACCATCTATTCGGGTGTAATGGTGTAATTCCATTGTCACCACTTCCAAGTTACTGCTCCACCTCCTGTGGCCTCCTACTTCCCCAAACATCTACCTTTGCAGCTATTCCCTCTGTAAATAAATCTTCCTGGAAAGGTCCACATTTTCGTGAACCACCTCCCTCTGCTTGAGATCCTGATGGATATATGGCTGCTCTGGGTCTCTTACACCTTCTGTCAATCTTCACTTTTCTGATGGCATTGTACCTATTGGATCCTTTCACTGGCTATCCTTCATGTAACCCTCTGCCTTATCAACCTATCCTGTATGATGTACATCTCTGATGTTGTATATTGTCAATGAATCATTCATTGAACCAAGTTTAATTGAACATGCACTAAATATTACTAGGCATTAGAGAAACAGAAGTCCCTGCCTTGCAGTTCATCATCATCTAGTGGTATAAACAGACAAATAGAATTAAAATTCACCATAGCAGAAGAAGAGGTGGGAAGGTAAGACCCATCCCCTTAAAAACTCTGGCCTCAACAGGACTGCATGCTCAGCCCTCTGCCTCTCTGCTGAGCCACCCGCCTGGCCTGCCCAGGTGTATTCTCTCCACTCATGTGTCCTCGCTCTCCCCCAGTCTAAGAGACTGGGCTCTCTCTCTCAGGTCCTGTCTGGAGAGGTGCTCATCTGTTCTTATGGATGCCCCTACCCTAATAAACCTTGCTATGTTGCTTTCCATTAAAAAAATTCACCATGGCAAGAACAATGAAAGCCATAGAAGCCACAGAAGAAGGGGTGTCTGACACAGCACAGCCAGAAAAAGGAGGATCTCTGACTATAATGATGGGATAGAATATAATAATGCATGGAGAGATCAGAATCCACTAATAGGGAAATGCAAGGCTATGTATTCCCTGTGTATACCTTTAAACATTTGGCTTCCATAAATTTTTTCTTTTGATTAAACATTTAAAGATTTTGAAATGTGGAAACCTGTAAGTCAGAGAATTAAGTAAAAACAAGTCAGAAAATGGGAGCTATTAAAATCCATTAACACATAATACAATCATCTGCACTACACAATGGAACAGGGAACATGTGCCTATGTGTCAGGTATGAGTTGCTTAGAACTCATAGCACT
Source organism: Oryctolagus cuniculus (assembly GCF_964237555.1). Lineage (NCBI taxonomy): Eukaryota > Metazoa > Chordata > Mammalia > Lagomorpha > Leporidae > Oryctolagus > Oryctolagus cuniculus. Next base: position 55,807,461 of record NC_091435.1, read on the forward strand.
AAGTGTGGAGACGATAGAGTATCTTCAGTAACTACATTCTCCAGAGGGCAGAGCAAAGCCAAAGAGAAGCTCTGTTTTGTTTTTCATTTTTAATGATGTATAAGTATTATTTGAAAAGAAATCTGCTTTCATTACATTTGCTAAGAGGTATTGCAAACAATGTTTTCTCTACTTAACTGAACCACTGAATTTCAAAGACTATACTGTGAACAGAAGCATAATGAATGCAAATATTTAAAAAGATCATGCAAAAGAACAGTAGGAGGTTTCTGCTCCTATCATTCTGAAATGATTGGTGAGGGAACAGTGGATGGTAGTCTAAAGAATCCAAAAACACTTCTGCCTTAGGGAGAATCAGACCTCAGTCAGAAGTGTGTTAGCCTTTCCTTTACTCATTCAACAAGTTATTTTACTTTCTCTTCTGTGTCTACATACATTAATAGTCTAAAAGAATACCGTTAGTTTTATACACAAAAGAAACCAAAGACACATACAAGTGTCTCCTACTTCCTGGCCTCTGCACTTGACCTGGTTCTAGGGCTCTGGGCAAGACATACAATGATCTTGTCTTGAAGAATCTCTGGTAAGGAAGACAGACAAAAAAGCAAATACATTTTCAATGAATCTGTTGATGATAAGGCAAGACAGGAACAAAAATGTAGGAGTGTAAGGAAGACAGATAAGCACACAGTAGCGGTCATGTGCTGGAGGGGCTCCTTTGTACAATGTGATTGGAGAGGTCTCTGTGCATAGGGAACTCTTAGCAGAGATCTGAAGGAGGAGAAAGTAGAATTGTGCTGAGCAGAGGTAACAGATGTAGCTGCTATTATAAGACCCATCTTGTAAGAGAATCAGGATACAGAGGGGGCACACATGGTGATGTTCAATACCATTTACTCCCCTGTGCTTCCTTGTCTCTTTTCAGTTACGCAGTATAATGACAATATTAACTAGAAAATGATTGTGACATGATAGGAAAAATTTGAGTTCATTTTTGTTTTATTTGTAGGATTCTGTAAATAATGACCCAGTTTCCAAAGATTATCAAAATTGGTATGTGTGTGCCCTTCCAGACATGTTATTATCTAGCATAGTGTTATGTAGAAGTAAAAAGGGTAATTTTATATCTAGTAAAATTGACTGAATGCCATTTGACTCACCTCCTACCTATTCTAGACACAAAATACAAGTGAAAATGACAGATGCCACTTCCAGGCTGAGGCAGTCAGAAGCCTACTCACAACTGTCTAGTTTCTCCAGTTACTGCCAAGTGGGGAGCCTCTGTCCCCAGATGCAGCTATGAGATGGAGGAGCATCATCAGATGCTCAATGCACCACGAACAGTCTTCCCCTCCCCCATCCTTGGCTTGAGAAATCACATTTATTACCTTGAATTTCCAGGATCTGGGGGTTGCTGGTTACTGCAGTATAGCTTATTCCATCCTGACTAATAGAGAGAGGCTAATAAAATCCTTGGGAATTTCTTTAAAAAGAAAATTAAAAACTAATGATGGTTTTCTTAGGTACTCTTTGGAAGAGTAAAATTCAAAGTTGTTTGTTTAAATGCAGAGATCCCCACTCCGTTATACCACTCTTCACACAATTTGATCTTAACAAGATATATGATCAGACAGGTATTACTGGCTTCATTTTATAGAGAAGGAAACTGAAATCTGAAATTTAGAAATAATGTCATCTGAGGTGGCTGCTTGGTGCAGCAGTTAAGACACCACTGTGGATGCCTGCGCCCTGTATCAGAGCACCTGGATTCCAGAACAGGTTCCACTCCTGGTATTAGCTCTTGCTGATGCACACTCTGGGCATCAGCAGGCAATGGCTCAAGTACCTGAGTCCCTGTCACCATGTAAGAGCCAGGCTAAGTTCCAGGCTCCTGCCTTTGGCCTGGCCCACCCAGGCAGGCAGCATGCCTCTGAATCACCTGGAAAACCTGTGAAAACACAGACTCATGTGTGCTGTCTCAAAAACTCTGATCCATCAGGGCCGAGAATTTCGAGTCCTAACAATTCCCAGGTGATGTTTGAGGGAATTGAGCTTTGACTACCATGTTTTTGGAAAATAAACAATTCTAAGAGAAATCACAGGAAAAAATGGCTTTTTTCTGAGCTGAGGGAAATCGTTAGTATTCAGAGTGAAAGAGTACCCTAATAAGTAGACGATAACTTGAAAGAAAATATGTCCAGAATATGTCCTAGTGGGTCTTCTTGATTTCAAAATGAAGACATAAATCTAACAAATAAAAAGATAAAAATAAAAAAGACGCTACTCACAGGAAAAATTAAATGATAACACTTATCTGTAAACTTAATACTAAGTAGCAATGGCATAATTTTTTTTTTTTTTTTTTTTTTTTTTTTTGACAGGCAGAGTGGACAGTGAGAGAGAAAGGTCTTCCTTTACCATTGTTTCACCCTCCAATGGCCGCTGCGGCCGGCGCACCGTGCTGATCCGAAGCCAGGAGCCAGGTGCTTCTCCTGGTTTTCCATAAAGGTGCAGGGCCCAAGGACTTGGGCCATCCTCCACTGCCTTCCCGGGCCACAGCAGAGAGCTGGACTGAAAAGGGGCAACCGGGACAGAATCCAGCGCCCCGACCGGGACTAGAACCCGGTGTGCCAGCACCGCAGGCAGAGGATTAGCCTATTGAGCCGCGGCGCCGGCCAGCAATGGCATAATTTCTAAAGAATCCATTAAATAATTGTGACCCTAGAATACAACACAGAACTGAATCATCTTCCAAATGTTAGGGACAGAAGGGAAATACTTTTGAAGGAGCAAGGGTTAAAAAATTACTACCTATTCTTACTGAAGAATATTACTTAAGAGTATCCACCAGAAAAATGCTTTACAGTTGCTGAAAAGTTAAAGGAATGTAAATGGTTTATAGGCAATGACAGAGAGAAATGAGGACAGTGGTGGAACTTTGGGAAAAATACTTCACTTTAAATAATCATTGACAATATGGTTATAATTTTAATATAATTAAAAATGAATTCTCCCCTCTGAAAAAAAGCTCAATATTATTAAAATCCCAGATAAAATTCTAATTGATTTAAAAAAAATCTGTAGTGAGGCAGGGCAGGGGTAGGGATGCTTCTTGCAACCAAGCTTAGCTGGATGCAATAATAATCCAATTATTTTGGATTTGAATGTCCACCCCAAATTCTGATGTTGGACCCTGGTACCCAACGTGATAGAACTAAAAAAAATGGGGCTTCAGGAAGGGGTTAAGTCTAGAAGCCCTGACTCTCATAAATAGGATTAGTAGCCTTATTTAAGAGGATCCAGTGTGGCCTCTTGCCCCTTACGAAGACAGTAACAAGGAGCCATCTATGTTGTATAGACCAGTCTGCTAGCACCTTCATCTTGGACATCCCAACCCTAGAACTGTGAGATATAAGGACTATTATTTATAAATTACTCAGTCTAAGGTATTCTATTATAGCAGCCTAAATGGACTAAGATAGCCACATCCCTCCAGTCAAATGCACCCACTTTGGATTTTAAATGGAGAACCAGTGGCACTAAGAAATAAGATCCATTGGCAGCTCTCCCTGGAGTAGTAATCGAAGCAAGATGCACTTCCTGTGGTGGGAGAAGTAGCAGTGCTGATTTTGATATCCAGCATCAGTGTTGGTGGTGCCACTAACAGCAAGTCAGTGTTTAGAGTTTGGATTGGTAACAGTGGAGCAAATTTTTCTCCCTGGGCCTCTTCATGAGACATAATTCTGGGGCATTGTTCTTGGCTGCTTAGCCTCTAAACCTGGTTCTCCAATCCTTAGAATTTTGGAAGATGCCCAATTTCATTTGTAAATTGGAATGTTTTGTTGGAAGTAGAAACTTAAGAGCACCTGAATACAATTGTCATAACATTCCAAAGAAAGGAACCAAGCCAAATTGCAGAAATTTCCAAGCATGTGGCAGAGAACCAACATGCTGTTTACACTTTAAAGAAATTGTTTTTTTCTGCTTGAATTAACCAGAGTTAAATTCTACTCTCTGCAACTAAGTTGCCTGACAGATACAATGACCTTAACCTCTAGTCAGAGTTGACTGGTCAAAGGATGGAAATCTCATCCCAACTGTACTCTCTGGCTATCCAGTTCTGTGTTACAAAACTTAATGACCTAAACCAACAATTTGGTGTTTCTCAAAGTTCAGTGGGTTGCTAGACTCACCTGGGAAATGTCACTTGCTCATGCTCTTGCAGTCGGTTAGCCACCGGGTCAGCCATCATCTGCAGGATCACTTAAGTTGTATATCTACCATGGCTCACTTAGATGCCTGGCAGTTCTTGCAGGCTGTCCTTTGGGAGCTAAGGTCAGTCTGTCAACCAGAGCACCTATATATGGCATCTTCATGCGATGTGAACTTCTTGCAGCACAATGGCTGAATTCCAATAAGGAAAATCCAAGACCATAATTCCAAGAGTCCAAAGTGGAAGCTGCAAGGCTTCAAAAGTCAGCATTGTTCCCAGTTCATGGCAGAGTCAAGGAGTCAGCTCATATTCAGCACAGGGGCCTACATAAGGGGCATGTGGTAGGCAGAAATATAGCCTTTCAAAGATGTCCATGTTCTAATACCAGGAATGTTATGGTAAAAGGGACTTTGCTGACATGTTTATGGGTACAGATCCTGAAAGATGGAGATTATCCCGTGCCCAATCCAACCACATGTGTACTTAAAATTGGAGAACTTTTCTTGTCTCTAGAAACAGGAAGATGGTAACAAGAGAAGAGCTCAGCCTGTCAATGCTAGCTTGAAGATGGAGGAATGGAGCCTTGAGCCAAAGAACTCATGGGGCCTCTGGAATCTAGAAAAAGCAAGAAAGTAGATTCTCCCCTAGAGCTTCCAGAAAGGCATGCCATGCTGCTGACATGTTGATTTTGACCCCATTAGAGCTGTGTTGGATTTAGGTGCTACAGAACTCTTGATAACAAATTTGTGTTAAGCCACAAAATCTATGATTATTTGCTACAGTATCAATAGAAAACTAACACATGAATACCAGGAGCTATAGCTCATTGGGAAATCATCTTTGGATATCAGGTACCATACCTGACCTATAAAAACCTTTATTAGGAATTTAGAAGTAGAACTAAAAGATCAGTCATATTTTCATTAGGAACATCTGCACACTTAATTACAAAGAACCCCCCAAAATAATAAAATCCAGATCCATCCTCATCAGAATAATCTGACAAAAATTCAAGATATCTTTATTCATGAAAACTAACATATATATTTTCATCTCACTCTTAAAGAGAACTCTTAAAATTGAGCTAGATTTTCACCCTTTCTCCTTCACATGCTAGATGGGTTAATGGGACAGCAGCTGTTGGCCTGGCACATTCTCCTCCTCCCACCAAGTATTTTAGGGAAAAGTGAAAGAGGAAAACAGAGAAGATAGGCACTCACAATCAATGGTAAATATGGGCCAAAGAAATACACCCAAAATCAGTCAATGGCACCAGACAAGCTTGACCACTACTTGACCACTGCTTTCAGTAAATTGTGCATTGACTTTAATGAACAACAAAATGAAGATATATTTGAAGTGAATAGCTTTTGGCTTCAGCACAGAAGATTTATTTGGGGGGTTGGTATATTTTAATTTCTACAGCCCTGAAGACTTTATCTCTGTGCCCAAATGGTAAAATAATCAACAGTTTCCATAAAATAGTATTACAAAAAGTCATTTGATTTCTAGCAAGAAAAAAAAGAATTCTTGGCTTTCACAGTTGTATTTGGAAGGTTGCTTCAGAATAAATTTTATTAGCCTGAAAAAGACAGTAAATGAACATCCCAGCTGTTATTCCATGAAACAAAGTAATAAGAAGCATCTTGGGTTTTTTCCTGCTTCATTATATATAGGTATCTATCAAGTGTCCACTGGTCCTTCTCAAGATTCAACTTTTAAACTGCATTAAATTTAAAGAGTTGAACTTGAAGGAAAGGTGACAGTGTTCCTAAAGGGACAAGGTATACTCATATTTTATTGAATGTCTTTGCACGTTTGACTTCCAGAACTTGATTTTCCACTTCTGGAATTCGTATCAGGAATGTGTACATCTTCTTAAGAAAACTATTTTTAAAAATACAATCAAGAGATGACTGTTGATTCTCTAGGTGTCTCAATCTCATGTTAAGGCCTCTGCAGTAAAATGAACCATAAAGTAAACCTGTTTGGGGCGAAACGATAATTTAGTGTGGTGATAATTTCCATGTGCTGGGGCTTAGTGGTAAACATTTATCAAAGAAAAGACTTAACAGTTGACAGCCTTGATTTTGATGCATTGTCAAGCCTCTATAAACACCACCCCAGAAAGCCACAGGAATATGAACAAAGAAGTTATGTTCAACAATCTCATGATTACAGAGGGTACTAATTATAATTAATCCTCATAAATATAATATGTAATAAACATTGAGATATACATAGGGGACATAGATTCCTCCTCTGTTAGGAAAGGCAGTCTTGTGTATTTAGTCTTTTGATCCCAACTTGGCAGCAGAAGATTGGATTGCTTCCTACCCAAGAAATAAAGAGCCCTCCCAGCCTGGGCTGGGCTGGTTGTTGTGTGTGCAAACATCTAACCTTGTTTCACACTCAGTGGATCCTATTTTGTTCTGCTTGAGTGTGTGCAGCACCTGGTCCACCTCACCACCATACCTTTCCCCTGCAGAGAAGAGAAAAGCTCCTTCCTTCTGCAGCACAAGACTGGTACACTCAAGCCAATGGTCCTGTGTCATCTGCCTGCCTGGAGGGACATGCTAAGCATGGGGGACCAACATTCACTCCTGACACTGATCTTGCTCTGCCTCTGTGAACAAAGTGTCATTTCATCAAGTGCTTTCCTACATTATTTCCTACTCCAATATCAAGGTGTAGCAGGCACCGGTGTCGTACTTCTATTTCTGGTGACAGGAAACAAATGTGTTCAAAAAAGTTGGGACTTCCTCATATGCCATATATGGTCCTCACTGTCTTAAAAGGAGCCAGGTTTGAGAGTTTGAACAGGGAAAACAATAAGTAGTTAAAAAATAGTGAGAACTGAAAGTTGTTTGCTTCTTCAGTTTCTAATGCCTACAAATATGAAGTTGAGCAATTTATTTATACTTGCATGAGTGTTTTAATTTTTCCAGACAGAAGATATTAGGAAATCCTGTGGAAACTAATAAAAGTATGATCCTTTACTTGGGAATGCTTATGAACCATACTGTTATAAACACGAAAATTGTATCACATAGGACTCTACTTACTCCATTGCATGAAACAGTGATACTGTCTTGAAATTAGTAGTAATGTAGTATCTGTGAGTATTTTTGTACAAACAAGCAGCTCCACACATCTGTAATGGTAGCCAAATGATTCTGTCATTTTGAACTTTGACAGTGAAGAGTTCAGAAAATTCTGGGAAAAGAATGTTTATCACAAATGACCTTACATCCTCTCTTCTGTTTCCTGAAACATAGCCTGTGTAGGTGGACATGCTAGGGCCATCATACAGTACTAACAGCACATGAAACAGTCTGAGATTTTTTAATTTTGTTAAAATGTGATAGTTGCTGCCAGCGCTGTAGCTCACTAGGCTAATCCTCCGCCTGTGGCGCCAGCACCCCGGGTTCTAGTCCCAGTTGGGGCACCGGATTCTGTCCCAGTTGCTCCTCTTCCAGTCCAGCTCTCTGCTGTGGCCCAGGAAGGCAGTGGAGGATGGCCCAAGTGCTTGGGTCCTGCACCCACATGGGAGACCAGGAGGAGGCACCTGGCTCCTGGCTTCGGATCCGCATAGCGCCAGCTGTAGCGGCCATTTGGGGGGTGAACCAACGGAAGGAAGACCTTTCTCTCTGCCTCTCTCTCTGTCTAACCCTGCCTGTCCAAAAAAAAATGTGATAGTTGCTTAAAAATGAGGAAAAAGCACAGTGTTCAGTTCTACAATTGCTTTTCTTAAGCAGCAGCAAATCTACTCTGTATTAAGAACTTTATATTCAATAATGAGCTAATAAACATATAAAATGTGGCAATTGCTCTGCAGAGCCTACTATGAAGCTTTCCAAGGCAAAGTGGTAAGACTATTTCAATAATTTAACATCTTTATACACTTCTTGTGGGAAAAATAGTGAGAAAAGTCAAGCCTCAGTATTGCCAGACTACACCTGGACTTAAACATTTGTTCTAATGGCAGAGCTATTTATGGTAGCTGTGGAATGAAAATGAAGCATTTTTTCATGTTACACATGCAATAAATTATTATAAAATAGTAATTTATATTATAAAATGCAAAGTTCTTTCAAAGATTTAAAAGAGGTCTATTAAAATCTATCCTGTTTGGTAAGTGTTAATGTAAAATATTTTAATACAGCAGTTCTCTATAAAATGCAGGATTGAATAGTAATAGATTAGACATGAAATAAAATGTGTATTTTTATAAGTAAAGATTTATTTATTTGTTTGAATATCAGAGTTACATGGAGAAGAAGAAACACAGAGAGAGAGAGAGAGAGAGAGATCTTTCATCCACTGATTCGCTCCCCAGATGTCCACAGCATCCAGGGCTGACAGCTTTATCTGTTACACCACAACACCAACCGCTAAAATATGTATTTTTTCTTTGTAATATTTTTATATGTATGTATGTATGTATTTGAGAGAGAGACAGAGAGAAGCAGAGAGAGACAGAGAGAGAAAGATCTCCCATCTGCTGATTCATTCCCCAAATGCCTAATGTAACAAGAGCTAGCCAGGATAAACTCAGAACCAGAAACTCAAACTGGGCATCTCACATTGGTGGCAGAGACCTAACTATATGGGCCATCATCTTATGCCTCCTAGTGTGTACATTAGCAGGAAGCTGGAATCAGAAACACAGTCAGGACTTATACCCAGATATTCTGATATGGGATTTGGGCATCACAAGCAACATCTTAACTGCTATCCAAACTACATATTGTATATCCTCAATGAATTTATTAAGATTTTGAGTTTTATTCAAATTGTATTGATTTCTAAAGCAATCTAGAGGAGGTATCATATTTGGCAGAAAACAATTTTTCCTTATCAAAATAAATATTTTATGAATAAATAAATGTTTAAAACTTTTAGTGTTAAAAATAAAATCATTGGGGTCGGTGCTGTGTCGTAGCGGGTTAAGCCACCACCTGCAATGTTGGCATCCCATATGGGTGCCTATTCAAGACCTGGCTGCTCCACTTCTGATCCAGCTCTCCGCTATGCCCTGGGAAAGCAGTAGAAGATGGCCCAAGGCCTTGGGCTCCTGCACCCATGTGGGAGACCTGGAAGAGGCTCCTGGCTCCTGGATTCAGATTGGCATAGCTCCGGCCATTGCGGCCAACTGGGGAGTGAACCAGTGGATAGATGACCTCTCTATTTCTCTCTGCCTCTCCTTCTCTCTCTGTGTAACTGTGCCTTTAAAATAAATAAATAAATCTTTTAAAAAAATAAAATAAAATCATAGCATTCTTCTATTTGTGGCTATGACTCATAACTCTCCCCAGTCTTCCTCCAGAGGCTGTGGTAGAGCTGAAATCAAGAAGCTGAGATACTGGCAGGATGTAGGGAAGAGCTGAGTCCAGAAGCCAGAGTATAAAGTCTGAGAAGTTGCCAGAATCAAGGACCACTAACAGATGTCTGTGTTCAAATCTATAATAATTCTAGAATCTCTAGAAATGCTAGATACCTCAGTAGTTACCAGTCCTATTGTGTTGTACCTAGGGGATTTTGGTCAGCAACATAGACACCTTTAAAAGGGCAAGGGCAATGGCAAGTTAAAAATGTGGTAATCCATAAGCACAACTTCCAGTAACTGAACAATGCAGACCATGTTAAAAGAGACCTTAGAAGTCTTGTACTTTGTTAATTTAACCTATAAATACACTGATACTCACAGAGGGAGATCAAAAGAAAGCTAAGAATATGTTCCCGTCTCTGGATTCTGTCCTCCACTCTTTCCATAATGACTGTTACTCATGCCCATTAATGTTGCAAGAAATGAAAAGCAGCTCCCACAAATCAGCAATTTTATTCCCTGTCTGTCTCTACACAACCTGTTCAGGTTCTCTGATGCATGTTCTTCTCTCAGGCCTATAAGTATACTATGGAGTCAACATTTTCACATGGCCAAAGGCATTAGTATCCTTATCTCTTCTGACATCATCTGCCCCACTATGTGCTGTTTCCACACAAAGGGATGTTCAGCAGAGTAATGAACTGAGTAGAAAGTGCTACATAGAATAGCAGAAATCACCAAGCACTGGTAAAGCAACAAGCACACAGTATCCTTTCCAGGATTTGTAATTTTCCATCTGCCCTATAATCACATTCGTGGTAGTCCTGCACCCAATCCAATCAATGTTCTATTATAGAAATTAAGCCACCCTAGAAAATAGGCCACTATAAAAGCTTTGAGGATATGCAACTCCTACTTGATTGTATGACTACTTCCAGACATTTTACCAATAAGGCATACCCTGCTCCCAAAGGTGCTTCATAAAGCCAGCAAGACGCACACCTAAAGGGAATAGATATGAAGACCTAGATTTTTTTGCATATTTTTAACTGTTTGCTCTAGCATGCTCTGTGATATTACTGCCAGTTTCAATAGAATATTTAGAAAATTTTCCAGAATAATACATTCAGAAGTTTATTATAAATAACGAAATTAAAACTATGCAATTTCATCTGATATCTGTGTTTCTCTCTCTCCTTCTCCCTCTATTTTCTGGATCCTCTTCCCCTTGAACCTAATAAGCTTTCTAATATTAAAATAATTTCTGATTATACCCAATAAAGGCACCTTAAATGGATATATTTATCCTTCACTAAGTGGCTACAGTTAAGTTAAAATCAAATTAACTCAGGTTGCAAAAAAACCATATATAGTTTGCCATGTGAAAAATCTTCCTTATGAAGAAGAGGAGGAAAAGTCACTGAAAACATATTTATTGAAATAATAGTTGAAAATTTTCCAAGACATGAAAGAGATATGGACATTCAGGAAGCTCAAATGACCCCAAACAGACTTGATCAAAAAAGACATTCTCTAAGGCATCTTACACTCAAATTGTCAAAAGGTAAGAACAAGCAGAATCCTAAAAACAGTGGGGGAAAATCATCAAGTTACACATAAAAGAAAAAAAGGTAGACTAATAGCAGATTTCTCAGCAGAAACCCTATATGCCAGAAAAGAATGACAGGACACATTCAATGTCTTGGGGGGCGGTGGGAACTACCAACAAACAATACTATATCCAGTGAAGCTATCCTTTAGAAGCAAAGGAGAAAACGAGCCACATCCCAGTAGAGCAAAACTGGAAAATTTCACCACCATCAAATTAACCCTACAAGAAATCCTGAAGGCAGTTCTACATTGTAAGTAACCACATGAAAACACATGACAGTTCAAAATTCACTAGTAGAACAGACACACAAAAGAGAAAGAGAAGGGAGTATAACCTGTCATGGCAGAAAACTACTGAAGCACAAGTTATGGGGGCGGGGGGGAGCCACTGTAATCCAAAATCTATACTTTGGAAATTTATATTTATTAAATAAAAGTTTTTTAAAAAGATATTTACTTTGAAAAAATGATTTAAAAACATTAGCTGTGTAATAGTATAATTTTGAAAAGAAATAAGTTCTTTTGGAAGAACTTCTGGTTTTACTCACATGAAAATAGATAATTTCTACTTCTGTAAACTTAAACATATAATAAATACTTAATGATAAAAAAGATAAGTAATAAGAGAGGCAGAAAGAAACAATATATAAAACTATCAGTAAGCAATTAACAAAATGACAAGAGTTAGTTCTTATTTATGAATATCAACCTTGAATGTAAATGGGTTAAATTCCCTAGTCAAAAGATACAGGTTGAGGACTCCCGGCAAGATGGCGGAATAGGAAGGGAGCACACTGATAGTCTGGGGAGAGATAGTTTAATAAAAGTGGAGATACTGCAGGTTCAAGGAAGAGTAGGGGAGGAAACAGCAGAAGAAACTCTTCCGGAACGCGTGACTCACAGCGGACCTGCGTGGACAGCGTGGGAGCCCACAGTTTGGGACATCAGCGGCAGACTCAACACACCAGCGCTGGAACGCGAGGTGAGCCGAACCTCAATAGCCCGAGACACCGGCAGGCAAGCAGAGAGAGGAGACTGGAGGGTACGACCCCCCGGGGGGGGGGAAGTTCACAAGGCTAACTGGAAGAGAGAGAGAGAGAGAGAGAGAGAGAAAAAAAAAGGGTGACTAGTACGGACACGGGTTTCTCTCTCTCCGCTCACCTCTCAAGGGCAAGCAAGACAAAGAGCAGGCGCCATCTTGGACATACGTCATAAGCAGAGCGACCTCAGGTCTGCACCGGCCCTGAGCCTAGCAGAAAAACCTGACTCTGGGCGGGGCGAATTAACAGGAGATTAGGAGCTAGTAAATTTGTGGTGCTACTGAACTGAGACTGTGAAAAAAGAGACGGTGGGGGAGAGAACTCACGGAATTCACGTGAGCACTCTCCAGAGACGCTACAATTCCGTAACTTTGGCAACCCAGTGGGAGGCTGAAGGAGAATTTGAGCCCACTCTGAGGGCCGAACAGATTCCCTGTGGGGATCTTGGGAAAGAGCTTCTGATCTCTGGCTCCTGTGGGTATATCATTTGCCTGCTAACTACCTCCAACTTCATTCAGCTGTGCGGAATTACTTCCCTTTTGAATCAAAAAAAAAAAAAAAAAAAAGAGAGAGAGAGAGAGATTTACCACGCCTAACCTGGGAGTGTCACCTTTGGCACACCAAACAGAGCTCTCAGGCCACACCCATCTCAAGCCCTAAGGCTCCATCAAAAACAGATAGTCCACTTAATCTAGAGTCATAGTATAACAAGAAAAAGCACCACAGTGAAGAAACCAAATATCTCCAATATGCCAAATAACAAACGCAAAAACCGAGGTAATAAAAACAAGGAAGTCACCATGACGCCCTCAAATGAAAAAGACACCCCAATTCAAGATTATGAAGATGATGACATAGAAGAAATGCAAGAAGCAGATCTCAAAAAATTGATAAGAACATTAAGAAGTTCTCAAAAACAAATTCTGGAACTACACAAATCCTTAATGGACAAGATAGAAAATCTCTCTCGTGAAAATGAAATATTAAGGAGGAATCAAAATGAAACGAAACAACTAGTACAACAGGAAACTGTGATAGTGACTGAAGTGAAGAATTCAATAGATCAAATGAAAAACACAATAGAGAGCCTTACAAACAGAATGGGTGAAGCAGAAGAGAGAATATCGGACTTAGAAGACAGAGAACAGGAAAGGATACAGTCAGACCAAAGAAAAGAAGAGGAAATTAGAAATCTGAAACATATTTTCGGGAATCTTCAGGATACTATTAAAAAACCCAACATTCGGGTTCTGGGAGTTCCTGAAGGCATGGAGAGGGAGAAAGGATTAGAAGGCCTTTTTAGTGAGATATTAGCAGAAAATTTCCCAGGTTTGGAGAAGGACAGAGAAATCCTAGTACAGGAAGCCCACAGAACCCCTAATAAACACGACCAAAAGAGATCCTCACCACGACACGTTGTAATTAAACTCTCCACAGTGAAACATAAAGAAAAGATCCTAAAATGTGCAAGAGAGAAACGTCAGATTACTCTCAGAGGATCTCCAATCAGACTCACAGCTGACTTCTCATCAGAAACTCTAAAAGCTAGGAGGGAATGGCGAGATATAGCCCAGGTGCTAAGAGAGAACAACTGCCAGCCCAGAATATTATATCCTGCAAAGCTATCATTTGTGAATGAAGGTGAAATAAAGACTTTTCATTGCAAACAGAAATTGAAAGAATTTGTTGCCACTCGTCCAGCCCTGCAAAAGATGCTTAAAGATGTGTTACACACAGAAACACAGAAACACGGTCATCAATATGAAAGAAGGTAAAGGAAGGAAACCAAGGAAGGAAACCTCACAGCAAAAGATCACAGGGAATTCAAAGCATATATTAGAACTTATCTTTGGCAAATGGCAGGGCAAAGTTACCACTTATCATTAGTCACTTTGAACGTGAATGGCCTGAACTGTCCAGTTAAAAGACACCAATTGGCTGATTGGGTTAAGGAACAAAACCCATCTATATGCTGCTTACAAGAAACACATCTTTCCAACAAAGATCCATACAGACTGAAAGTGAAAGGCTGGAAAAAGATATACCATGCCAACAGAAATGAAAAAAGAGCAGGCGTAGCCATCTTAATATCAGACAACATAAACTTTACCACAAAAACTGTTAAGAGAGACAAAGAGGGACACTATATCATGATTAAGGGATCAATTCAACAGGAAGATATAACAATTATCAATGTATATGCACCTAACTACAGGGCACCAGTTTATCTAAAAGATTTATTAACGGACTTAAAGGGAGACTTAGACCCCAATACAGTAGTACTGGGGGACTTCAATACTCCACTCTCAGAAATAGACAGATCATCCGGTCAGAAGATCAACAAGGATACAGTAGATTTAAACGACACTATAGCCCAAATGGATCTAACAGATATATACAGAACTTTCAATCCTACAGCTAAAGATTATACATTCTTCTCAGCAGTACATGGAAGCTTCTCTAGGATTGACCACATACTAGGCCATAAAGCAAGTCTGAGCAAATTCAAAAGAATTAGAATCATACCATGCAGCTTCTCAGACCATAAAGGAATGAAGTTGGAAATTAGTAACTCAGGAATCCCTAGAGCATACGCAAACACATGGAGATTGAACAACATGCTCCTGAATGAACAATGGGTCATAGAAGAAATCAAAAGAGAAATCAAAAACTTTCTGTAAGTAAATGAGGATAACAGCACAACATACCAAAACTTAAGGGACACAGCAAAAGCAGTGTTAAGAGGAAAGTTTATATCAATAGGTGCCTACATCAAGAAATTGGAAAGACACCAAATAGATGAGCTTTCAATTCACCTCAAGGATCTAGAAAACCTACAGCAAATCAGACCCAAATCTAGTAGGAGAAGAGAAATCATTAAAATCAGAGAAGAAATCAACAGGATTGAATCAAGAAAAACATTACAAAAAATCAGCCAAACGAAGAGCTGGTTTTTTGAAAAAATAAACAAAATTGACACCCCATTGGCCCAACTAACTAAAAAAAGAAGAGAAAAGACCCAAATCAATAAAATCAGAGATGAAAAAGGAAATGTAACAACAGACACCACAGAAATAAAAAGAATCATCAGAAATTACTACAAGGACTTGTATGCCAGCAAACAGGGAAACCTATCAGAAATGGATAGATTCCTGGACACATGCAACCTGCCTAAATTGAACCAGGAAGACATCGAAAACCTAAACAGACCCATAACTGAGACAGAAATTGAAACAGTATCAAAGGCCCTCCCAACAAAGAAAAGCCCAGGACCAGATGGATTCACTGCTGAATTCTACCAGACGTTTAAAGCAGAACTAACTCCAATCCTTCTCAAACTATTCAGAACAATCGAAGAAGAGGGAGTCCTCCCAAATTCTTTCTATGAAGCCAGCATCACCTTAATTCCTAAGCCAGAGAAAGATGCAGCACTGAAAGAGAATTACAGACCAATATCCCTGATGAACATAGATGCAAAAATCCTCAATAAAATTCTCGCCAATAGAATGCAACAACACATCAGAAAGATCATCCACCCAGACCAAGTGGGATTTATCCCTGGTATGCAGGGATGGTTTAATGTGCGCAAGACAATCAATGTGATACACCACATTAACAGACTGCAGAAGAAAAACCATATGATTATCTCAATAGATGCCGAGAAAGCATTTGATAAAATACAACACCCGTTCATGATGAAAACTCTAAGCAAACTGGGTTTGGAAGGAACATTCCTCAATACAATCAAAGCAATCTATGAAAAACCCACAGCCAACATCCTATTGAATGGGGAAAAGTTGGAAGCATTTCCACTGAAATCTGGAACCAGACAGGGATGCCCACTCTCACCACTGCTATTCAATATAGTTCTGGAAGTTCTAGCCAGAGCTATTAGGCAAGAAAAAGTAATTAAAGGGATACAAATTGGGAAGGAAGAACTCAAACTATCCCTCTTTGCAGATGACATGATTCTGTATTTAGGGGACCCAAAGAACTCTACTAAGAGACTATTGGAACTCATAGAAGAGTTTGGCAAAGTAGCAGGGTATAAAATCAATGCACAAAAATCAACAGCCTTTGTATACACAGACAATGCCATGGCTGAGGAAGAACTTCTAAGTTCAATCCCATTCACAATAGCTACAAAAACAATCAAATACCTTGGAATAAACTTAACCAAAGATGTTAAAGATCTCTACGATGAAAATTACAAAACCTTAAAGAAAGAAATAGAAGAGGATACCAAGAAATGGAAAAATCTTCCATGCTCATGGATTGGAAGAATCAATATCATCAAAATGTCCATTCTCCCAAAAGCAATTTACAGATTCAATGCAATACCAATCAAGATACCGAAGACCTTCTTCTCAGATCTGGAAAAAATGGTGCTGAAATTTATATGGAGGCACAAGAGACCTCGAATAGCTAAAGCAATCTTGTACAACAAAAACAAAGCCGGAGGCATCACAATACCAGATTTCAGGACATACTACAGGGCAGTTGTAATCAAAACAGCATGGTACTGGTACAGAAACAGATGGATAGACCAATGGAACAGAATTGAAACACCAGAAATCAACCCAAACATCTACAGCCAACTTATATTTGATCAAGGATCTAAAACTAATTCCTGGAGCAAGGACAGTCTATTCAATAAATGGTGCTGGGAAAATTGGATTTCCACGTGCAGAAGCATGAAGCAAGACCCCTACCTTACACCTTACACAAAAATCCACTCAACATGGATTAAAGACCTAAATCTACGACCTGACACCATCAAGTTACTAGAGAACATTGGAGAAACCCTTCAAGATATTGGCACAGGCAAAGAATTTCTGGAAAAGACCCGGGAGGCACAGGCAGTCAAAGCCAAAATCAACTATTGGGATTGCATCAAATTGAGAAGTTTCTGTGCTGCAAAAGAAACAGTCAGGAGAGTGAAGAGACAACCGACAGAATGGGAAAAAATATTTGCAAACTATGCAACAGATAAAGGGTTAATAACCAGAATCTACAAAGAGATCAAGAAACTCCACAAAAACAAAACCAACAACCCACTTAAGAGATGGGCCAAGGACCTCAATAGACATTTTTCAAAAGAGGAAATCCAAATGGCCAACAGGCACATGAAAAAATGTTCAAGGTCATTAGCAATCAGGGAAATGCAAATCAAAACCACAATGAGGTTTCACCTCACCCCGGTTAGAATGGCTCACATGCAGAAATCTACCAACAACAGATGCTGGCGAGGATGTGGGGAAAAAGGGACACTAACCCACTGTTGGTGGGAATGCAAGCTGGTCAAGCCACTATGGAAGTCAGTCTGGAGATTCCTCAGAAACCTGAATATAACCCTACCATACAACCCAGCCATCCCACTCCTTGGAATTTACCCAAAGGAATTTAAATTGGCAAACAAAAAAGCGGTCTGCACCCTAATGTTTATTGCAGCTCAATTCACAATAGCTAAGACCTGGAACCAACCTAAATGCCCATCAACGATAGACTGGATAAAGAAATTATGGGATATGTACTCTTTAGAATACTATACCGCAGTAAGAAACAACGAAATCCAGTCATTTGCAACAAAATGGAGGAATCTGGAACACATCATGCTGAGTGAAATAAGCCAGTCCCAAAGGGACAAATACCATATGTTCTCCCTGATCGGTGACGACTGACTGAACACCAAGAGGGAAACCTGTTGGAGTGAGGTGGACACTATGGGAAATGGTGGCTTGATCAGCATAGCCCTGACTGTTAATGAACAACTTAATACATTATCCCTCTTAGTAGTTTTTTTTTATCTGTTCTACTTAATATGACTGGTTTAGATCTGTAATTGATGCACAGTTATTCTTAAGTGTTGAAAATTAACTGAAATGTGATCCCTGTTGAACATGGTGGTGGGAATGGGAGAGGGAAGAGATGTATAATTTGGGACATGCTCAGGCTGACTTGCCCCAAGTGGTGGAGTTGGAAGCATACCAGGGGATTCCAATTCAATCCCATCGAGGTGGCATGTACCAATGCCATCTCACTGTTCCAGGTGATCAGTTTCAGTTCACAGTTGGTCATGGTGAAGGGACTGGGAGTCAAAGGGAACACATAGACAAGTCTAGTACCTGCTAACGCTAACCGATGGAGTAAATAAAGGGGAGAGTGATCCAACATGGGAAGTGAGATACTCAGCAGACTCATAGAATGGCAGATGTCCTAAATAGCACTCTGGCCTCAGAATCAGCCCTAAAGGCATTCGGAGCTGGCTGAAAAGCTCATGAGCGTATTTCAGGCATGGAAAGCCAAGACACTCTGGCAAAAGATCTCTGCGAGTGAGATCCCAGTGGAAAGAACAGGTCATCAAAGAAGGAGGTACCTTTCTCTGAAGGGAGGAGAGAACCTCCACTTTGACTATGACCTTGTCTAAACAAGATAAGAGTCGGAGAACTCAGAGGGCTTCCATAGCCTTGGAAACTCATGACTGGAGCATAGGGAGATTACTGATGCCATAGACAGGAGTGTCAATTGGTAAAGTCAACAACAGGAGTCACTGTGCACTTACTCCTCATGTAGGATCTCTATCCTTAATGTGCTGTACATTGAGATTTAATGCTATAACGAGTACTCAAACAATATATTTCACTTTGTGTTTCTATGAGGGTGCAAACTGTTGAAATCCTTACTTAATGCATACTAAACTGATCCTCTGTAAAAAAAAAAAAAAAGAAAAAAAAAAAAAAGAAATTATCAATTCCCAACTTGACTCTCACTGGGATTAAACATGACAATAGGTCTGCTCTGATTTCATCATCATTTAAAAAAATCATCTATTATTTTTCACTTTATGTTTCTGTGTGGGAGCAAACTGTTGAAATCCATACTTAATGTATACTAAGCTGATCTTCTGTATATTAAGATAATCGAAAATGAATCATGATGTGAATGGAAGGGGAGAGGGAGTGGTCAAGGGGAGGGTTGTGGGTGGGAGGGACGGTATGGGGGGGAAGCCATTGTAATCCATAAGTCGTACTTTGGAAAATTATATGCATTGAATAAAAGTTTAAAAAAAATAAAAAAAAAAAAAAAAAAAAAAAAAAAAAAAAAGATACAGGTTGGCTGAATAGACCGAAAAAAAAAAAAGACACAAAATAGATGCTGCCTACAAGAAACCCATTCACAGAAAAAGATACACATTAAGCAAAAGAGAAGGATTGGGAAAAAATACACCATGCAAATGGAAACCAAAAATGAACAAGAGCAGCTATATTCATATCAATAAAAGAGACAAAAGAGACTTTAAATAAAAAAATTAAAAAGACAAAGAAGGAAATTATATATTGAAAAGAGGATTAATTCAGAAAAAAAAATGTAATAGTTATAAACATATGTGAACCCAATAAAAGACCAACCAAATAAACAAAGCAAAGATTACCAGGCCTAAAAGGAGAGAGATTCCAATAAGATAATAGTGGGGGACTTCAACACCCCACTGTCATCAATGGACAGATCATTCAGATAAAAAATCAACAAGGGTACATCAGAGTTGAACCATACTAAAAACAAATGGACCTAACATACTTTTATAGAACATTTCACCCAACAGCTACAGAATATGCAGAACTTTTCATCCAACATAAGCACATGGAACATTTTTCAGAAGAGACTATATATTAGACCGCAAATCAAATAATCAGAAACTTTAAAAACTGAAAATCACACCATGTATCTTTTGAGGCCACAGTGGAATAAAACTAGAAATCAATAATAATAATAATAAGATTATAAATACCTGGAAATTTAACAAAATGCTCCTGAATGCCCAATGGATCATTGAAGAAATTAAAAGGGAAATTAAGGGGCTGGCATTATGGCATAGTAGGTAAAACCATCACCTGCAGTACCAGCATCCTATATGGGCAGCCAGCTTGTGTCCTGACTGCTCTGTTTCTGACCCAGGTCTCTGCTAATGGCCTGCGGAAAGCAGCATAAGATGGCCAAGTGCTTGGGCCCTGCCACCTACATAGCAGACCTAGATGAAGCTTCTGGCATCAGTCTGCCAAGTCCTGGCCATTGCAGCTATCTGGGGAGAGTGGAACATACTCTCTCCATCCCTCCCTCCCTGTCTGTCTGTCTCTCTCTCTCTCTCTGACTCCAACAAATGAAAATATAACATATCAAAATCTGTGGAATATTGTAAAACAGTATTAGGAAGGAAGTAATAACAATAACATTTAATGGTGCACCTCAAGGACTTAGAAACCAACAACAAACCAAACCCCAAATTAGCAAGAGGCAAGAAATAATAAGGATCAAAGCAGAAATAAATGAAATTGAAACTGAAAAAAAAAAGATCACCAAAATGAAAACCTGAATTTTGGAAAAGTTAATAACAAAATAGATAAAGCTTTAGCCAACATGACAAGGAAAAAGAAAAAAAACTCAAGTGAATGCAATTAAAAATGAAAAAGAAGACATTAAAACTGATACCACAGGAATATGATGGATCATAAGAAACTACTATGAACAACTATATGGTAACAAATTGAGAAACCTTGAAGAAATGGCTAAATTCCTAATTGCATACATCCTACTAAAAATAAAGCAAGAAGAAATAGAAACTCCAAAAGATCAATAACAAATAACAAGATTGAACCACTTCCTAAAATTCTCCTATTAAAGAAAATCCTAGGGACTGGCACTGTGACATAGCAGGTAGAAGCTGCTGCCTGCAGTGCCAGAATCCCGTATGGGCCTGGGTTCAAGTCCTGGTTACTCCACTTCTGATCCAACTCCCTGCTAAAGCACCTGAGAAAGCAGTGAAAGATGGCCCAAGTGCTTGGGGCCCTGCACCTCCATGTGAGATCCGGAAGAAGCTCCTGGCTTTGGATCAGTCTAGCTCTGGCTTTTACAGCCATTTGGGTAGTGAGTCTCTCTTTCTCTACCTCTGCCTCTCTGTAACTATGCCTCCTCTGCCTGTCAAATAAATAAACAAAGGTTTTTAAAAATAGAGAAAGAGGGAGAGGGAGAGGGAGAGAGAGAGAGAAAGGGAATCCCAGCACCTGATGGCTTTACAACTGAATTCAATAAAACTTTTAAGAGGGTCTGGCATGGTGGCACAGCAGGTTAAAAAACTGCCTGCAACACCAGAATCCCATATGGGTACCAGTTCCAGTCCCAGATGCTCTTCTTCCAATCTAGCTCCCTGTTAATGTGACTGGGAAAGCACTGGAGGATGGACCGAATGCTTGGGCCCCTGTGACCCATGTGGGAAATCAAGATGAAACTCATGGCTCCTGGCTTTGCCCTGGCCCATCCCTGAGATTACAGACATTTGAGAAGTGAACTAGAAGATGGAAGACCTCTTTCCCCTTCTCTGTTTCTCCATCTCTCTCTCTGTAACTCTACTGTTCAAATAAATAAAAATAAATCTTTTTTAAAAACTGTTAAACAGGAAGAAACTCCAATATTTCATAAACTATTCCAAAATATTGAAAAGGATGTAATTCTGCTAAAGTCTTTACATGAGGCCAGCATTACTATGATAACCAAACCAAAAAAGGCATAACACAAATGAAATTACGGACCAATATTCTAGATGAACATAGATACAAACATTCTTAACAAAATATCAGCAAGTCAAATCCAACATTACATCAAAAAGATCATACATCAGGATCAAGTGGTATTTGCCCCTATTATACAATGATAGTTCAACAATCACAAATCAATAAATATAGCAAATCACATAAATAAATGCAGATAAACACATGGTAATCTTAATAAAGGCAGAAAAAGCATTTGTAAGATTCAACATCCCTCATGATAAGAATTTCCAACAGATATTTAAAGAAACCTGTGACTGTGCAATAAGGTGTTTGATTGGGATAGGGTGTGGTTGGATCTTTGCTCAGTTGCTGTATCTAGCTTCAGATAGTCCTGGTTCAGCATTCACATTGAGGAGCATGGTGATCTTTTGTACAATTCAGGTGCCTAAATGGGTGAGCGGCTTGGTACTATGATCATGTCAGCTGAAGCTATCATATTTTCCTCCTGCAACAATATATTAGATCTGCGTGCCCAACTTGAGTGTCACCTTGGACTCTTCCCACTCTGGAGCACTAACCAGAACTCCCTGGACCCACCCAGGATATACCTCTTAATATCCATTGAAGGAGGAGACATTTCACTAAGCCACAGAGGCATATTTCAAAGAGCAAAGCCAACAAGGAGAAAAACAAGTGTTTCCACAAATGCTTAAAAATAAATGTAGGCTGATTCAAGATGGCTCAATAGGGAAAAGTTGTGCTGATTTTTATCATGGGGAGATAACAAAAGAAAAATGGAGGAACTGTACTCCCAAGTGAGATGAGAAATTCACAGTAGAAATTCTACAGAAACAACCCAGCTACATCAAAGTAATCTTTACCGAACAGGGTAAAATCAATCCCTGGAGAAAGGACAGTCTATTCTTCAACAAATGGCATCGGGGAAATTGGATCTATGCATGTAGAAGTATGAAACAAGACCCCTACCTTACACTTAATACAAAGACTTAGAGGAAGGATCTAAATCTATGACCTGATAACATTAAATTACTAGAGAAAAACATCTGTGAAGCTCTGCAAGACATATGCATAGGCAAACAGTTCTTGGAAAAGACCCTAGAACTCAGGCAATCAAAGCCAAAATTGACAAACAGGATTACATAAAGCTAAGAAGCGTCTTCATTACAAAGGAAACACTCAACAAAGTGAAGAGACAACTGACAGAATGGTAGAAAATATTTGCAAACTATGCAACAGATAAAGGATTAATAAACATGATCTATAAAAGTTCAAGAAAGCCAACAATAACAAAACAAATAATCCAGTTAAGAAATGAGTAAAGGACATGAACAGGAATTTTTCAAAGGATGAAATTCAAATGGCCAACAGACATGAAAAGATGCTCATGATCACTATATAAATTTCAAATGGCCAACAGACACATGAAAAAATGTTCAGGATCACTAGCCCTCAAAGAAATGCAAATCAAAACCACAATGAGGTTTCACTTCACCCCATTCAAGAGGTCTCTCATCCAAAAATCGTAAAATAATAATTGCTAGCAAGTATGTAGGGCAAAAAAATGTATTCTAATACACTGTTGGTAGGAATGGTATGTAGTACAGCCATCATGGGAGACAGTATAAGGAGTCCTCAGAAATCTATAGAAAGATATAACATATGGCCCAGCCATCCCACTCCTGAGAATTTATCCAAATGATATGAAATTAGCATATGAAAGTTATTTGTACCACTGTGTTCATTGCAGCTCAATTCACAATAGCTAAGATACAGAATCAATCCAAATGTTCAACAACCAATGACTAGATAAAGGAAAAGTGCTACATATATACTATGGAATACTACTTAGCCATAAAAAAATAATGAAATCTGTCTTTTGTAACACAATGGATGCAACTGGAAAGCATTATGCTTAGTGAAATAGGCCAGTCTCAAAAAGACAAAATCAAATGTTTTTTCTGATATGTAGTAACTAATATAGAATACAAAAAATGTATAGGAATGAAATGGGCATCTTGAGATTATTTTTAGCCCTTGTCTATACTCCTGTGGAACTCTTGTCTTTCTTTTTCTTTGTTGAATATTATGGTTAGTGGTGCATTAAGCCTGTGACTCTAGAGTGTACTGAAATTTTTGCAACTTTAAGAGGGGGTCAGCTCTGTGGTGCAAAAGATTAAAGCCCTGACATGCAGCACCACCATCCCATATGGGTGCCAGTTCAAGTCCTGGCTGCTCCACTTCCAATCCAGCTCCCTGCTAATGTACCTGGGAAGCAGCAGAGGATGCCCCAAGTCCCTGGGCCCCTGCACCTATGTGGGTAACATGTAGGAAACTCCTGGCTCCTGGCTTTGGATCAGCTCAGCTCCAGCCATTATGGCCATTTGGGGAGTGAACCAGTGGATGGAGGACCTCTCTCTCCCTGTGTCTCTACCTCTCTCTAACTCTGTCCTTCATATAAATAAAATAAATCTTTTTTTAATTAAAGAAGAAAAAGAAAGGGAGGAAAGAGGGGGATGGGGATTGATGGAGGGAAGGAGGGAAGTATGGTTATCAGAATTGTACCTATAAAATACATGAAATATATTCTCTTGATATTAACAAAAACTTTAAAAAGCAACATACCTCAAAGCTATGATAGTTTTAAGTGATATACCCTCAGCCTTTATAGTTCCTGACTGGAAAACAGCTGAAATCATTTCCCTTCAGATCTGGGATAAGGAAAGGATGTCAGTTTTCACTGTTCTTATTCCACTTATTAGAAGTATTAGCAAGAGAAATTAGGGAAGATAAATAAATTACATTGAAATTGGAAAGGAGGAATTCAAAGTATCTATGTTTTCAGATGACAGGATTTTATATATGTAAAAACCTAAACACTACACCAGAAAGCTGTTGTAAATGATAAACCAATTATGTATAGTGCCAGTATACAAAATCAACACACAAAAAATAGTAGCACTATTATGCATGATCTTATTAAAAGAGAAATCAAGAAAGCAATCATTCACAATGGCTAAAAGATATGTATATTAAGGAGGGGCTGGTGTTGTAGCGCAGTTGGTTAATCCTCCACCTGTGGCGCCAGCATCCCATATGGGGCCGATTCTAGTGCCGCTGCTCTTCTTCCAATCCAGCTCTCTGCTTGGGCCCCTGCACTCACGTGGAAGACCTGGAGGAAGCTCCTGGCTCCTGACTTCAGATTGTCTCAGCTCTGGCTGTTGTGGTCATTTGAGGAATGAACCAGTGGAATGGAAGACCTTTCTTTCTGTCTCGCCCTCTCACTGTCTTTAATTCTCTCTCTCAAATAAATAATAAAATATTTTTAAAGTATTTAGGAATAAATTTAAACAAACAAGTGAAAGATCTCTACAATGAAATCATAAACCACAGATGATAGAAATGATCAAAGATACAAAAGTTAGAAAGACACTCCTGGATCATAAATTGGAAGAATTAATATTGTCAAAATATCCTTACAACCTAAAGCAATCTAAAGATACAATTGGTTTTGGCCCTTGTTTATACTCCTGTGTACTTTTTCCTTTTTGAATATTATGGTAAGTGGTGCATTAATCTTGTCATTATGGTGTAATTGAAATCATCTATTTGCAAAATTTGATGGAACAAAAGAAAAGAAGGGAAGAGGGATTGAGAAAGGGAAAGGGGGAGAGAGGGAAGTATGGTTATCTTCCTAGAAAACTTATATGTATTAGTTAATACAGAATACAATACAATGTATGAAATATATGACATTTATTCTTTATATTAATACAAAAGTTTTAAAGACTCTATGCAATCCCTATCAAAATACCAATGACATTTTTCACAGAATTAGAAAAAAATCTATGAAATTCATATGGAACCACAGAAGATCCAGAATTGTCAAAATGATTCTGAGAAAATAAAAAATAAAACTGAGTCATCACAATATCTGATTTCAAAGCACAGTACAAGGTTGTAGCAATTGACACATCACAGTATTGACATGAAAACTGATGTATAGGTCAATGGAGCAGAATACAAAGAGCACAAAAATTAATCTATACAAATTCATGCAGCTGATTCTTGACAAAAGTTTACACTGGGGAAAGGATGGTGTTTTCAATAAATCATTTTATCATTTCTCTCTCTCTCACTCTGTGTGTGTGCGTGTGTGTGTGTGTAACTCAGCCTTTCAAATAAACAAAAAAATCTTTAAATAAAAACAATAAATAAAAATAATTGGTGCTAGAAAACATATGTATAAAAATGAAATTAGATCCCAATCTCCCACCAAAATACAAAACCAACTGAAGATGGATCAAAGACCTAAGTAAGTGTAAGACCTGAATTGATGACATTGCTAGAAGATAATTAAGGAAAACACTTCAAGACATTAGGGTAGGTAATAACTTTTGTTTAATAAGACTCCAAAAATAAAGGCAACAAAAGCAAACTAGATAGATGGGATTATATCAAACTCAGAAGCTTTTGCACAGCAAGGGAAACAATCAATGTAGTAAAGTGACATCAAACAGAATGAGAGAAAAAATTTGAAATCTACTCATCTGAAAATGATTAATATTCAGAATATATCAGGAACCGAAAAAACTCAACAGGAAAAACAAATCAATACAGTTAAGACAGTCAAAGAACCTTGGCAGACATTCTCAAAAGAAATACAAATGGCCAACAGATACATGAAAAAATGCTTAATATCGCTAAGCATCAGGGAGATGCAAACTAAAACCATGATGAGATAACACCTCATCCCTATTAGAATGACTATTATCAAAAAAACAGAAATTAAAATATGCTGGTAAGAATGTGGAGAAGGAGCAACTCTGTTTTTTTTGTTTGTTTGTTTGTTTTTTATTTTTTGACAGGCAGAGTGGACAGTGAGAGAGAGAGACAGAGAGAAAGGTCTTCCTTTGCCGTTGGTTCACCCTCCAATGGCCGCCGTGGCCGGCGTGCTGCGGCTGGCACACTGCGCTGATCCGAAGGCAGGAGCCAGGTGCTTATCCTGGTCTCCCATATGGGTGCAGGGCCCAAGCACTTGGGCCATCCTCCACAGTACTCCCGGGCCACAGCAGAGAGCTGGCCTGGAAGAGGGGCAACTGGGACAGAATCCAGCGCCCAGACCAAGACTAGACCCTGGTGTGCTGGCACCACAGGCGGAGGATTAGCCTATTGAGCTGTGGCGCCAGCCAGAAGGAGCAACTCTTATACAATGTGGTGGGAATATAAATTATTACAGCCACTATGGAAAAGAGTATGACAATTCCTTAAAAATCTAGAAATAAAATCACCATATGATCCAGCAATCCCATTACTGGGTATAAGGCCAAATGACATAAAATCAGTGTATCAATGACAGACCTGTCCCACTAGTCTATTGAAGTACTGTTTTCAATAGCCAAGAAATGGAGCCAACCACTGTGGCATAGTGAGTGAGTTGAGCCACTGACTGAGATGCCTGCATCACTTATCAGAGTGCATGGTTCACATCCAGGCTTCTCCATGTTTTTCATTCAGATTCCTGCAAATGCACCTGGGAGGCAGCCTTAGACAGTCATATATATTTGGGTTCTGTCAACCATGTGAGATGCTCAGATGCAGATCCTGACTTCTTACTCCAGCCCAACACAGCCCCAAGCAGTTGCAACCATTTGGGAAGTAAACCAACATATGGAAAGTCTCTCTGGGTCTATCCCTCTCTCTATATATAACTCTGGCTTTCAAATAAATAAATGAATAATGAAGCTTTAAAACAAAAACAGGTAAAAAAATTTAAATAACCAGGCTATGGAATGACCCAAGGTATATATCATCAGTTCATAGAGAAAATAATGGAAAATTTAGAATTCCCTTTGAAATGATATTCCAATTAATATACTGCTATAAATTGAAATAAAATCTATTTAATGAATATTTATTAATTTAAGGTTCATTTTAGGTTATTCTTTTACTTAATGGAATTGTAACAGGATAAAAAGCACATTGTATGTGTGTGTGTGTGTGTGTGTGTACATTTTCTTTATCTTCTACCCACTGATAGATATGTAGGTTGATTCCATATACTTATTATAAATAGTGCTGCAATAGATGTAGCAGAGTAGGTATCTCCTTCATAGGTTGACTTCATTTTCTTTGGCCATATTCGCAGAAGTGGAAGAGTTGGGTCGTATGGCAAATTTATTTTTAATTTTTTGAGGACTCTCTATCCATTTTCCATAATTGCTATAATAATTTGCATTCCGACCAGAAGTGTATTAGAGCTTCCTTTTCTCCACAACCTCACCAGTATTTGTTATTTTGTCTTTTTACAGTAACCATTCTAAGCAATGAGATGAGATGTGATTGTGGTTTTTATTTGTATTTCCCTGGTGGCTAGTAATACTGAGAATTTTGTCATGTGGTTTTTGGCCAGTTATATTTCTTCTTTTGAAAAATGTCTATTCAGATCCCTTGCCTATTTCTTTTTTTTTTTAAAGATTTTATTTGAGAAGTAGAATTGCAGTTTGAGGTAGAGACACAGAGAAAGGTCTTCTGTTCATTGGTTCACTCCCCAAATGGCCACAACGGCTGGAGCTGTGCTGATCCGAAGCCAGGAGCCAGGTGCTTCTTCCCAGTCTCCCACACCGGTGCAGGGGTCCAAGGGCTTGGGCCATCTTTTACTGTTTTCCCAGGCCTTAGTAGAGAGCTGGGTTGGAAGAGGAGCAGCCAGGACTAGAACCAGCACCCATATCAGATGCTGATGCTGCAAGAGGAGGATTAACCTTGTGCCATGGGGCCGGCCCCTCCCTTGCCTATTTCTTAACTGGACTGTTTTCTTGTTGAATTTTTTAATCTTTTTTTTTTAACTTTTATTTAATGAATATAAATTTCCAAAGTACAGCTTATGGATTACAATGGCTTTCCCCCCATAACGTCCCTCCCACCCACAACCCTCCCCTTTCCCACTCCCTCTCCCCTTCCATTCACATCAAGATTCATTTTCGATTCTCTTTATATACAGAAGATCAGTTTAGCATACATTAAGCAAAGATTTCAACAGTTTGCTCCCACACAGAAACACAAAGTGAAAAATACTGTTTGAGTACTAGTTATAGCATTAAATCTCAATGTACAGCACACTAAGGACAGAGATCCTACATGAGGAGTAAGTGCACAGTGACTCCTGTTGTTGACTTAACAAATTGACACTCTTGTTTATGGCCTCAGTAATCTCCCTAGGCTCTTGTCATGAGCTGCCAAGGCTATGGAAGCCCCCTGAGTTCACCAACTCTGATCATATTTAGACAAGGCCATGGTCAAAGTGGAAGTTCTCTCCTCCCTTCAGAGGAAGGTACCTCCTTCTTTGATGACCCGTTCTTTCCACTGGGATCTCACTCACAGAGATCTTTCATTTAGGTTATTTTTTTTCCCCAGAGTGTCTTGGCTTTCCATGCCTGAAATACTCTCATGGGCTTTTCAGCCGGATCTGCATGCCTTAAGGGCTGATTCTGAGGCCAGAGTGCTGTTTAGGGCATCTGCCATTCTATGGGTCTGCTGTGTATCTCACTTCCCATGTAGGATCATTCTCTCCCTTTTTGATTCTATAAGCTAGTATTTGCAGACACTATTCTTGTTTATGTGATCCCTTTGGTTCTTAGTCCTATCATTATGATCAATTGTGAACAGAAATTGATCACTGGGACTAGTGAGATGGCATTGGTACATGTCCCCTTGATGGGATTGAATTGGAATCCCCTGGTATGTTTCTAACTCTACCGTTTGAGGTAAGTCAGCTTGAGCATGTCCCGAATTGCACATCTCTTGCCTCTCTTATTCCCACTCTTTGTATTTTTTTTCTTTTTTTTCTTTTTTTTTATTTTTTTAACTTTTATTTAATAAATATAAATTTCCAAAGTACAGCTTTTGGATTATAGCAGCTTTTTCTCCCCATAATCTCCCTCCCACCCGCAACCATCTCATCTCCCGCTCCCTCTCCCATCCCATTCACATATAAATTCATTTTTAATTATCTTTATATACAGAAGATCAATTTAGTATATACTAAGTAAGGTTTTCAACAGTTTGCACCCACACAGAAACACAAAGTGTAAAGTACTGTTTGAGTATTAGTTATACCACTAATTCACATAGTACAACACATTAAGGACAGATATCCTACATGGGGAGTAGATGCACAGTGACTCCTGTTGTTGATTTAAGAATTGACACTCTTATTTATGGCGTCAGTAATCACCCGAGGCTCCAACGCCGATCTTATTTAGACAATGTCATAGTCAAAGTGGAAGTTCTTTCAAGTATCATTTCCGAAATGAAAAGACTTGAAAGTCATTACTCTCCTCATTACAACAATAATAAGCTAAACAAAACAAATATCAACAGCTTCTCTGGGCACACTAAGGAGTTGCAGTTACAATGCAATGAGCACCCAGGAATCATCAAAGGTCGTAAAGCTGGAATCACAGCTGGGACCTGCTTATCTGGAACAGAGCCCTGGCTGAAGCACTTAGAGGGTAACTTTGTGTGAAGGCAATTTTACCCAGTGGCTGGAGGCCATTCTTACCATGAATGGGAAACTCCCAGGCAACATGGACTTAGGGATCCAATACTTTGCTTTATCTTGAGGAATCCCACCAACTTTTCACAGTAGAGGGCTTAGAAACATCATTTATTAGCTATGACAGGGAAGAGGAACAGTAACCATTGTGAAATAGGATGAAAACCATCTTCTTATTTAAAGGCTTAAATGTGAATCGTTTAAATATATTCTTTAAAAGATAAAGATTGACAAAGTGAGTATAATAACAATATTCGGCTACCTCTTGTCTTTTGGACATTCACTAAATATACTGATTCAGACAAGTTCAAATAAAGCGATAGCAAAAGATATGTTAAAACTAATTGAAAGAAAGCTGGAGGTACTACACTAATTTCAGATAAATGGAATTCAGAACAAGGAAAATTATCAGAGACAAACAGGAAGATTGCTTAATGATTAGGCAGCCATTGCTTTAAAACCTAGCAAATTTGTGTATACACCTAAATTCAGAACTGCAAAATACACTTTAAAAACCTACAGAATGAGGGTAGGCATTCTGGCAAAGCAGGGTACGCCACTGCTTGGGACACCTGTATTCCATTTTGGAGTGCTGTTTGGAATTCTAGATGCTCCTCTCTCAATCCATCTCTCTGTCTTTCTGCTGCATGGTTGACCAGGATGGAATTCCTGGCTTAAACCTGCCCAGCTCCAGGTATTGCAGCCATTTCAAGTGTGAAACAGTGAATGGAAGATCTCTCTCTCTTTCTGTTTCTCTCTCTCTTTCTCTCTCTCTCTTGCGTGCGTGCGTGTGCTCTCTCTGTCTCTCCCCACCCCTGCTCTACCCAGACACCCTAACTTTCAAATAAATAAATATTTTTTAAAAATTGACAAAATTTCAAGGAGAGAGAGAAAGTTCCACTATTATATTTGGGAACATCAATCTTCCATTAATTGGCTGTTCAAAAATGCAAAAAAACAGAAGCATAAACTTGGCTTTAATTGCCTTATCAATTACTTTGGTCTAATAATATTTACAGAATTCTTTGTCCAACAAGATCAAGCTTCCATGGATGGACCACAGTCTGGACAACAAAATACACCTGAAACTGTGAATGTTCACAAAACACATGAAGAATGTTCCCAGATAATAAATTTTAAGAAACTGTAGCAAGAAGAACAATTGAAGCATGAAAAAGAAAAGGAATGAAAATCGGAGTATAAATGAATAATATTGAAAAATAGGAAAATAATATATGAAAATCAGCAAAACCAAAAGATACTTCAGTGAGATAACAAATTCATAAACCTCTCTCCATGCTCATTAAGAAAAGAGAAAGACAGAAATTACCAGTATCAGAAATCAAAGAGTGGCCATCATTGGAAATGAACATTAATGTTCCATGGAAACTTAAGGATAATAAGGGGCTACTAAAATCACTATGCACAAAAATTTGATAACTTCAATGAACAGAACAATTGTTTGAAGCACAAATTGCCAATACTTACACAAAAAGAAATATAATCAGTCAAGGCCCATTTCCTTTAAAAGAATGGAATCAAAGATGCATACTTCTTCCCACCACCACCAAAAAAAAGGAATGAAAATATCAGGCAAGGGTAACTTATAGTTGAATTCTACCATACATTCCAAGTACAAAAAAGGACAACTCTCTACCATTTCCTCTTGAGATCTGAAGTGTAGATAATAATTTATAACTCAATTGGTGAAATCAGCATTACCTTAATAAAAAACTTGTTAAACTTCTAAGAAAGGAAAACTATAGAAAAACATTTCACATGAACAAAGATGCAAAATAAAAATAGAAAGCAAAATAATAATAGGTAATATCCAACAATTTTATGTAGTACAAGCAAGTGGTATTTATCCCACGTAAGCAAGGCTGTCAGCATTTAAAAAAAATCAATAAATTGGACATACTACACAAACTGCAAAAATGTTAAATGATTACATCAACTTTTGTAGAAGATATTTGGCATAAAAAAACTGAGCAAACAAGGAACAGAAGAGAAATTCCTCATCTAGATAAAGAATATCTACCAAAACCAGCTTTAATAGTGAAATTGGACAGTTTTCCCTTAAGTTGGAGAAAGGGGGAAGTGTCTTTTTCTCACCACTACTTTTCAATATTATGGTGGAATTACTAGACAGTGCAGTAACACCAAGAAAGGATACAAAATGCATACATATTGGGAAGGAAGACATAAAACTGCTAGCAAATGTCATTATTGCATGTATAGAAAATTCAAAAGTACATCATAAGTACCCCTGGAACAATGTTAGTGTAGCAAAGTGGCGAATTACATGTACAATTTCATTGTTGTTCCATGTATGGGTAAGAGCTAGGATTTGAAATTTAAAAACAAAATTAAGCATCATTTAAAATTGCATCAGGTTAAGAAGCAAATCCCAATCGGTGTCTTTTAACTGGACAGTTCAGGCCATTAACGTTCAATGTGACTAATGATAAGTGGTAACTTTGCCCTGCCATTTGCCAAAGATAAGTTCTAATATATGCTTTGGATTCCCTGTGATCTTTTGCTGTGAGGTTTCCTTCCTTTATCTTCTTTCATACTGATGACCGTGTTTCTGTGTTTCTGAGTGTAACACATCTTTAAGCATCTGTTGCAGGGCTGGACGAGTGGCGACAAATTCTTTCAATTTCTGTTTGTTATGAAAAGTCTTTATTTCACCTTCATTCACAAATGATAGCTTTGCAGGATATAATATTCTGGGCTGGCAGTTTTTCTCTCTTAGTACCTGGGCTATATCTCGCCATTCCCTCCTAGCTTGTAGGGTTTCTGATGAGAAGTCAGCTGTGAGTCTGATTGGCGATCCTCTGAGAGTAATCTGATGTTTCTCTCTTGCACATTTTAGGATCTTTTCTTTATGTTTCACTGTGGAGAGTTTCATTACAACGTGTCGTGGTGAGGATCTCTTTTGGTCGTGTTTATTAGGGGTTCTGTGAGCTTCCTGTACTAGGATTTCTCTGTCCTTCTCCAAACCTGGGAAATTTTCTGCTAATATCTCACTAAAAAGGCCTTCTAATCCTTTCTCCCTCTCCATGCCTTCAGGAACTCCTAGAACCCGAATGTTGGGTTTTTTAATAGTATCCTGAAGATTCCTGACAATATGTTTTAGATTTCTAATTTCCTCGTCTTTTCTTTGGTTTGACTGTATCCTTTCCTGTTCTCTGTCTTCTAAGTCTGATATTCTCTCTTCTGCTTCACCCATTCTGTTTGTAAGGCTCTCTATTGTGTTTTTCATTTGATCTATTGAATTCTTCACTTCAGTCACTATCATAGTTTCCTGTTGTACTAATTGTTTCGTTTCATTTTGATTCCTCCTTAATATTTCATTTTCACGAGAAAGATTTTCTATCTTGTCCATTAAGGCTTTATGTAGTTCAAGAATTTGTTTTTGAGAACCTCTTAATGTTCTTATCAATTTTTTGAGATCTGCTTCTTGCATTTCTTCTATGTCATCATCCTCATAATCTTGAATTGGGGTGTCTTTTTCATTTGAGGGCGTCATGGTGACTTCCTTGTTTTTATTACCTTGGTTTTTGCGTTTGTTATTTGGCATATTGGAGATATTTGGTTTCTTCACTGTGGTGCTTTTTCTTGTTATACTATGACTCTAGATTAAGTGGACTATCTGTTTTTGATGGAGCCTTAGGGCTTGAGATGGGTGTGGCCTGAGAGCTCTGTTTGGTGTGCCAAAGGTGACACTCCCAGGTTAGGCGTGGTAAACCTCTCTCTCTCTCTCTCTCTCTCTCTTTTTGATTCAAAAGGGAAGTAATTCTGCACAGCTGAACAAAGTTGGAGGTAGTTAGCAGGCAAATGATATACCCACAGGAGCCAGAGATCGGAAGCTCTTTCCCAAGGACCACACAGGGAATCTGTTCGGCCCTCAGAGTGGGCTCAAATTCTCCTTCAGTCTCCCACTGGGTTGCCAAAGTTACGGAATTGTAGCGTCTCTGGAGAGTACTCACGTGAATTCCGTGAGTTCTCTCCCCCCCCGTCTCTTTTTTCACAGTCTCAGTTCAGTAGCACCACAAATTTACTAGGTCCTAATCTCCTGTTAATTCGCCCCACCCAGAGTCAGGTTTTTCTGCTAGGCTCAGGGCCAATGCAGACCTGAGGTCGCTCTGCTTATGAAGTATGTCCAAGATGGCGCCTGCTCTTTGTCTTGCTCGCGGAGAGAGAGAAACCCGTGTCCGTACCAGTCACCTTTTTCTCTCTCTCTCTCTCTCTCTCTCTCTTTCAGTTAGCCTGGTGAACTCTTCCCCCCTGGGGGTCGTTCCCTCTAGTTTCCTCTCTCCGCTTGCCTGCCAGTGTCTCGGGCTATTGAGGTTCGGCTCACCTCGCGTTCCAGCGCTGGTGTGTTGAGTCTGCCGCTGGTGTCCCAAACTGTGGGCTCCCACGCTCTCCACGCAGGTCCGCTGTGAATCACGCGTTCCAGAAGAGTTTCTTCTGCTGTTTCCTCCCCTACTCTTCCTTGAACCTGCAGTATCTCCACTTTTATTAAACTATCTCTCCCCGGACTATCAGTGTGCTCCCTTCCTATTCCGCCATCTTGATTCACCTCGAATTTTTTAATCTTTATGTTATCTGGATATTAATCCTTTATTAGATGCATAATTTGAAAATATTCTTTCACATTTTGTCTATCTCTTTACTGCATTGATTATTTCCTTTGCTGTGCAGAAATTTCTTGGTTTGAGTAAATCCTATTTGTCCATTCTATTGACTGTCTTTTTAGGACTCTTGTTCTAAAATATTGCCTATACCAATACCTTAGAGTATTTTCCCTAAATTTTCCTCTAGTAGTTTAATAGTTTCAGGTATTACATTTGTATCTTCAACTCATTCTGAGTTCATTCTTGTATAGCATAATAGGTAAGGGTCTTGTTTGAAACTTCTGCATGTGGAAGTCCAGCTTTTTGAGAATTATTTATTGAAGATACTGTCTTTTCTCCATGGAGTTTGTCAAAAATATATTGGTTTAGATGTATGGATTTACTTGTTGGATTTCTACTTTTTAAAAAAGATTTATTGATTTATTTGAAAGGTGGAGCTACAGAGACAGAAGTGGTAGGGGTAGAGAGAGGGAGAGGGAGAGAGAAAGAGAGAGATCTTCTAACTACTGGTTCACTTCTCAAATGGCTGAAAAGGCTGGAGCCCAGCCATTCTAAAGCCAGGAGCCTGGAGGTTCTTCTCAGTCTCCCACGTGGTACAGGAGCCCAACAGCTCAGGTCATACTCTGCTGCTTTCTTAGGTGCATTAGCAGGGAGCTGTATCAGAGGTGGAGCATCCAGGACTCTAACCAGTGCCCATATTAGACGCCAGAATTACAGATAGTGTCTTTATTCCCTAAGCCACAACATAATACCCCTACTTCTTGGGTTTCTATTGTATTACATTGATCCATGTGTCTATTTTTATGCAAGTACCACGCTGTTGTGGTAACAGTAGTGTTGTAATAGGTCTTGAAATCTGATATTGTGATGTCGCTAGCTTCATTTTATTTTGCAAGATGCCTTTGGTTATTTGGGGCATTTTTGTTTTCATAGGAATTTTAGGATAGTTTTTCTAATTCTGTGAGGAATGTCATTAATAATTTATAGAAATTGTGTTGAATCTATAAAACATTTTAGATAGTATGTGTGGACATTTTGATAATACAAATTCTTATAATTAATGAACATAAGAGGTCTTTCTAAATTTTGTATATTCAACTTTTTTTAATTATTGTTTTGTAAATTTTACTATAGAAGTCTTTTACATTACTCCTTAAACTTATCCTAAGGTATTTTTATAGCTATTGTCAATAGGATTTTTCCTTTAATTTCTTTCTTGGTGAGATCATGGACCACACTTTAGATGATAATGTCCTAAACAATTTTCATTAGCTGATACCAAATAAGAGCTCTTTAAAATCATCAATATCCTGGAAACTGTTAGTTCAACTCAGGACCCAGATTCATAAGTGAATAATATAACATTTTATTTCTAATACCATCAGATTTATTTTTATAAAACTGTCTACTCAAATAAACTGCCAGAAAAATAAACTTAATATGCTTAGCAGATTTTCTATTTTAAAAAATAATAAAGGACATACTATATTCAGCTTCTAAAACTGATCCTATTTAAAGATTTCTACAGCCCAGATTATATCTCAAAAAGATTTTTTAAAAATGAATATTATAATGTATGTGTGTTTATATTCTAGGGAATCACAGTGTCATATTCATCCCCATAATGACATCCCTTGTCAGTCGCCAAGCTCGGCAAATTTTGGACACAAGTCTTGCCAGAATTCCACCCTCACAATCTGGCTGACAGCTTTATCAACAACCCAGGAGAGAGAACAGTCCCCAGGCCGCCCTCTCTGCAGTGCCACCCTACAGCCTGGAGATGTGGGCTTTCACAGAAAACAGAAGCAGACAGACTCTAAAGGTCTAAAGTGAGGAGCTATTACTTTTACAACCACACAAATCAATGAATAGGTAAATAAAAAGCAAGCTGTGACCAGATATGCATGTACTTGTCAGGCAGGGTTGACTTAGGCAATCAGCAATTTCACACTATCCGAGATACTTGCTGAGTATTGTATTCAAAAATATTACTATTCATGTTGGCAAGTAAAAATCACTTTCTTTAGACAAATATACCATTTAAGTGTACAGAAATCAAATCATAGCAAAAAGAATAAAGCCAATAACAGGGCAATGTCTAAGACACCAGACATCAAATCTCTCATCACCTGCATGGATAGTAGTCCATATATATATATATATATACACACACACACACACATTTTTTGAAATTTTTCAGTCGGACCAAAAACAAAAAAAAAAAAGAAATTAAATTAGCAAAATTAAAAACAGTGTTAGAGATTTATGGGATACTATCAAATAGCCCAACATATGGGTCTTAGGAGTTCCTGAAGGCTTGGAAACAGAATGGACTAGAAGGCCTATTTAGAGAAATCATTCATAAAACTTCCCCAATTTGGAGAAAGAAAGGGACATGAAAATACAGGAACCACAGAAAACTCCTGATAGAAATGACCAGAAAAGATCCTCACCATGACACATTGCAATCAAACTTTCTTCAGTAAAACATAAAGAAAAAATTCCAAAAATTGTCAACCCAGAATACTGTACCCTGTAAGGCTCTCATCTATGAATGAAGGTGAAATAAAGACCTCCAATAACAAACAGAAATTGAAAGAATTTGTCATCACTCATCAATCCTTTAAAAAGATGCTTAAGGATATGCTACACAGGGCCAGCACTGTGGCACAGCAGGTAAAGCCACCTCCTGCAGTTCCAGCATCCCATATAGATGCCAGTTCGAGTCCTGGCTGCTCCACTTCTGATCTAGCTCTGTGCTATGGCCTTGGAAAGCAGTGGAGATGACTCAAGTCCTTGGTCCCCTGCACCTATGTGGAAGACCCAGAAGAAGCTCCTGGCTCCTGGCTTCGGATTGGTACAGCTCTGGCCATTGCAGCCAGTTGGGGCCTCTCTCTCTCTCTCTCTCTCTCTCTCTCTCTGCCTCTCCTTCTCTCTCTGTGTAACTCTGACTTTCAAATGAATTTTTTAAAAAAAGGATGTGCTACACACAGAAATACAGAAAGATAGCCATCATTATGAAAGAATGTGAAGACAGAAATTTACCCAGTAAAAATAGAAAGTCCAAAGTAAACAATAGGCATAATTATGGGAAAATGTAGGGCCACGTCGTTACTTATCAATAGTCACCTTGAATGTAAATGGCTTCAACACTCCAGTTAAGACAAAGACTGGCCAAATGGATTAAGAAACAAGACCCATCTATTTGCTGCCTACGAGAAACACCTCACCAATAAAGATACATGCAGACCAAAAGTGAAAGGATGGAAAAAGATTTTCCATGTTAACAGAAACCAAAAAAGAGCTGGTCTAGCCATCCTAGTATCAGACAAAATAGACATTAACATAAAAACTGTGAAAAGAGACAACAGCAGTGTGTAGCAATTAAGGGATCAATTCAACATGAAGATGTGACTATAACAGATGTATATGCACCCAATTACAGGGCACTTGGCTATTTAATAGAAATTTTAACAGGTCTAAAGGGAAACATGGACTCCAATACAATAGTAATGGGGGACTTCAACACTTCACTTTTAGCAATGGACATATCAACCAGACAGATAATCAAAAAGAAACAACAGTTAATTGATATTATAGAACAAGTGGACCCACTCGATATCTATAGAACTTTTAATTCTACAGTTGAAGATTACACATTCTTCTAATTAGTGCATGGAACTTTCTCTAGGATAGAACATGTGCTAGGCCATAAAGCAAGTCTTAGCAAGTTAAAAAGAAAATTGAAATCATACCATGCATCTTCTCAGACCACAATGGAATGAAGCTGAAAATCAACAACTCAAGAATATCTAGAACATATGCAAACATGATGCTGAACATGCACCTGAATGAGCAGTGAGTCATAGGAAAAATCAAAAACTTTCTGGAAAATAATGAAGATGACAATAATACATATCAAAATTTCTGGGATACAACAAAAGCAGTGTTAAGAGATAGGTTTTTAGCAACTGGTGTCTACATCAAGAAATTGGAAAGGCACCAAGTAAATGAGCTATCAATGCATCTAAAAGACCTAGCAAAAGAAGAAAGCAAACCCAAAATTAGTAGGTGGAAAGAAATAATTAAAAAATAGAAAATAAACAAAATTGAAACAAAAAATACAAAAGATCAGTGAAGAGCTGTTTTTTTGAAAAAATAAACAAAATTAATACACCACTGGCCCAAGTAACCAAAAAAAGGGGGGGGAGAGAAGACCCCAATAAATAAAATCAGAGATGAAAAAGGAAATGTAACAACAGATACCACAGAAATTAAAAGAATCACCAGGAATTACTACAATGAGCTGTATGCCAACAAACTGGGAAACCTAGAAGAAATGGATAGATTCCTGGGCACATAAAATCTACCAGAATTGAGTCATGAAGGCATAGAAAATCTAAACAGACCAATAAATAGAAAAACCTAAGAACTATACCAAAATAATATTAGAACTGATAAACAAATTCAGTAAATATGAAATAAACAGGGGCTGGTGCTGTGGTGCAGTGGCTTAACACCCTGGCCTAAAGCACCGGCATCCCATATGGGTGCCAGTTCAAGACCCAGCTGTTCCACTTCAGATCCAGCTCTCTGCTATGGCCTGGGAAGGCAGTGGAGGATGGCCCAGGTCCTTGGGCCCCTGCACCCATGTGGGAGACCCAGAAGAAGCTCCTGGATCCTGGCTTCAGATTGGCGCAGCTCCTGCCATTGCGGCCAACTGGGAAGTGAACCATCAGATGGGAGACCTCTCTCTCTCTCTCTCTCTCTCTCTCTCTCTCTCTGTAACTCTGACTTTCAAATAAATAAATAAATTGTTTAAAAAAGAAAAAGAAAAAAGATCAGAGTCAGTGAACTCAGGGGGCTTCCTTAGCCTTGGCAGCTCATGACAAGAGCCTAGGGTGATTACTGAGGCCATAAACAAGAGTGTCAATTTGTTAAGTCAGCAACAGGAGTCACTGTGCACTTACTCCTCATGTAGGATCTCTGTCCTTAATGTGCTGTACATTGTGATTTAATGCTATAACTAGTACTCAAACAGTATTTTTCACTCTGTGTTTCTGTGTGGGAGCAAACTGTTGAAATCTTTGCTTAATGTATGCTAAACTGATCTTCTGTATATAAAGAGAAACGAAAATGAATCTTGATGTAAATGGAAGGGGAGAGGGAGTAGGAAAAGGGAGGGTTGCGGGTGGGAGGGACATTATGGGGGGGGAGCCATTGTAATCCATAAGCTGTACTTTGGAAATTTATATTCATTAAATAAAAGTTAAAAAAAATACAATATCTGGGGGAAAATGTAACTAAGGTTGTGAAAAATTTTGACCATGAAAGTTCTCTGTAAAACATTGAAGAAATAAATTTAAGAAGATACACAAGAAGTGGAAAGATACCTAATGTTCACAGATTGGAAAAATTGATATTGTTAAAACATTCACATTGCACAAAGCAACTTACAGATTCAATGCAATTCCCATCTAAATACGAATGAGATTCTTCACAGAAGTAGAAAAAAGTTCTAAAATTCATATGGAAGCACAAAATATTCCAAAAATCAAAGCAATACTGAGCAAAAAGATGAAAGATACAGGCTTCAAAATAACTAATTACAAGACATATTATAGCACTGTAATCACCAAAACGTCATGGTAGTAGCATATAAACAGACACATAGGTCAACGGAATACAATAGAGATCTCAGAAATAAACCTACTATACTAAAGCCAACTGATTTCCAACAAAAGCATTAACAACATACATTGAAAAAAAGATAGTCTTGTCAGTAAATATTTATGGGTAAACTGGATATCCATAGGCAGATCATTGAAGCTATAGCACTTCCTCTCATCCTACATAAAATATCAACTCAAAATAGTTAAAGGACCTACATGTAAGACTTGAAACTATGAAAAGAAGAAAACTTAAGAGAAACTCTTCAAAATATCACTATAGGCAATTACATTTTGGATAAGATCCCAAAATCACAGACAACAAAAAGAAAAATAGACAAATGGGATTATATCAAACTAAGAAGCTGCTGCGCAGCAAATGGAACAATTAACAGCATGAGGAGTCAACAAACAGAATGAAAGAAAATATTTACAAACTGTTCTTCTGACAAAGAATTAACACCCAGAATATAGAAAGAATGCAAAAAAGAAATTCAATAACAAATAAAATCCAATTAAAAATGAGAAATGATATAATAGACCCTCTCCAAAAGAAGAAACGCAAATGGTCAACAATGTATTAAAAAGGATCAACATGGGCATCAGAGAAATGCAAATGGAGACCTAAGTGAGAAAAGCAGACTCAGAGCAATAAATGTTACATTTTCTCTCTCACATGTGGAAGCTAAAAAAGAGTCCATATGAAAGTAGAATAGTGAATATACGAGGTTGGGAAGAGTGGAGCGGAAGGCTGGATACAGGGAAGTTGGATAACAGGTACCAAAACAGAGAAGGAATAAGTGCTAGTGTTCTAAAATGCAGTGGGGTGGTTATAGTTCACAATAACCTATAATATACTTTATGACAAATAGAAGAGAGAAACTTGAGGTCCTCAAACATAAAGTAATGACAAGGAGGGGAATATGTTAATTACTCAGACAGGATCAGAATACATTATATACATTTATTGGAATATTACACTATGCTCAATAAATATATACAATTAAGTGCTAATCAAGATTTTTCTTAAAAATGTTTAAGGAGATAGGAATACTAACTAGTCATATTTAATCATGACACATTGAACATATGTATCAAATTATCACACTGTACCCATAAATATATAATAAAAGTAATATAAATAAATCCTCCATATTTTATCAATATATGAAGAACAAAGAACAGAGATGAATTGACTTTTTTTACAGCCCAATCACAATGGGACATAAAGGTTAAGAACGGAAAGTGGATCTGAGAGAAGCACATGTACTTGGAACTATTTTGTTTGTTTTCTTTGCTGTGTTTGATTATTGTCTGAGCTAACACCGAAGATCAGATTCACATATATCAAGATCTTACCCAGCAGCAAGCTTCCATAATGATATAAAACATTCGGGTAATCCAGAGGTTTAGACAAAGCAGAAACTTGGGGCTGCCCCCAAGATGGGAAGGCAGCCCCCAAGTTCTTTCTGTTCATAATAAACATGCAGTCTCCAGAGTGATGGATGCAGGCTCCAGGAGAGGTTTGATGATGTTATCCCATCCAAGAAGGGAACGTTTCATTTATGAAACGTCTCTAGGTTATACTCCAATTTTCATGTCATTTTTAAAGCACATCCTGCTAGAAGTCCATAGAAAATACTCTGCTGCCATCATGTCTCATTAGTGTATTTACTTGAAGGTCCAGCATTATAGTGACTAGGGAACCAGATAAAGGCACCTGCCTTATTCCTCCCACCCCACTTGAAGAATCCCCCAACAAACAGGAGAAAAATAGGTCACAGTCCAACAGTAGTAACTCCTTCCTCTGGAGCAAATATTTGTGTTACCCAAAAATTCACATGTGGAAGCCCTAATCCCCAATATAGTGAGGTTTGGAGGTAAGAATCTTGGAAAGTT
The DNA here is from genome assembly GCF_964237555.1 of Oryctolagus cuniculus. Classification (NCBI taxonomy): domain Eukaryota; kingdom Metazoa; phylum Chordata; class Mammalia; order Lagomorpha; family Leporidae; genus Oryctolagus; species Oryctolagus cuniculus. Next base: position 55,849,982 of record NC_091435.1, read on the forward strand.
AATTAGGTTTAAATGAAGTCATATGGTTGGGTCCTCATTATGGGGTTAGTATGCTTATAAGAAGAGGAAGAGAAACCCCAGCCATGTGAGAATACAACCAAGAAGGCATCCATCTGCAATCTAGGAAGAAGCCCTTGGCGAGAACTGAATCTGATGATGGCTTTGTCAGCCGCTGGAATCATGAGAAATAACATGTCATTGAAGTCACCAATCTGGTATTTTGTTATAGAAACCTAAGCTGCCTAAGACACTCGTCATTGACCCATCATTCTGACTGTATAAATAAACCAGTATGTATGCACTTATCTTTAGAAGTAATCATTTATTGTGTAAAACTGGTATAATATTTCCATGGGCGGTTTTTACTCTTAAAGGTTGATATCTTGACCTCAATATTAGAAATATTCCCCAAACACCTGCATCATAATTGCCTTTGGTGAAAATGAGGCACAAAAGGTAAAGCTCCCTTTAAATCAATTCTCATTCTTCATTGAGCTCACTGAGGGCTCAGACCCAACCACTCACATGCACAGAATTATAAGCAATGAAAACCTAAAGTAAAAAGAAAATTACTTTCATAACAGCCCCATTCAGACCAAAAGGAAAATAAAGGGACCAGTGCATCGTTGCCACAGAAGTTTTCTCTAGGATCTACCTACGTTACTTCATCTTTTATGTCCTCTGTTGTCAGAGGAGAGAGTTGGCATAATGTGATAATGACTGAGCTGTCACTATCTAATCCCTCCCACTGTGGACTACAAGATCCAGACCTTCCTTTGTACCCCATGTCAACATTGCTTTTGACAAGAACATAAATTTCTTTTTGCCCTAAATCCTTGATTTGCGTCATCAATTGCATCCCAGTCCCAGCTATCAAGACCTGTGGAGTCCCAGCTGTGGGGTCAAAGCTTCAGGTCCTTCCTGGATCCAGGAAGAAATGCTACGTCCAACCTCCAAAGCACCGGGACTGGTAGAGCAATAGAAGCTATCTCACACTAATCCTCATGAAGAATATCTGGCCCTTTAACCCTACTCACTCATGCAACAGGATTCCCTGCCCTCTGCTTCCCACCTAAGTGACTTCTTTGTTAACATGGATACACCTAGGCCCTAGTGTCTTCAAACTCTTCTCTAAGCTCCTTGATGGTAATGGTAAGTCTGGACTCTACCATCACCATCTAAAATTCTGAAGCTAACAAAGGCAGCAAGCAGCCTAGGGAATGGAACTAAAACTGGTTGCCTCGGTCATGAGTACAGAGTGTCCTTAATTAATCCCATCTGACTTCATATGGCTATCTAAGCAGAATTGTCCTTTGCATTATTTCAATCACAGGACTAGCTCTGGCTTCTGCTGATAGCTATCGGGCCATTTCTTCAAAGCACACAGCAATGCAAGCAGAAAGGATTTTTTGCTTCTTAGAGACAGGTGCCCTGGACATGAAACATCTTCTAAGTGAAATACAATCAGAAACAAAATCAATAAACACTTTAAAATTGCTGGGAATATTCCCAAATAAACTTTTTGAAACTCTGGAACTTGTGACAGTTTAAACATGAATGTCACTTCACAGGTTACCAAATATTTCCTATTTGATAGTAAAATAGGAATTAAGTGTCACGAGTACTCTAATTAAAAAAAAATACAGCATAAGTGGCTGACATTGTGTCATAGTGGGTTAAGCCGCCACCTGTAACATGAGTATCCACTATGGACACAGGTTTGAGTCCTGGCAGCTCCACTTCTGGATCCAGCTCCCTGCTTATGCACCTGGTAAAGCAGCAGAGGATGGTCCAAGCCCTTGGGTCCCTGCACCCATATGAGAGACCCAGAAGAAGCTCCTGACTCCTGGCTTCAGCCTGGTTAAGCCCTGGACATTGTGGCCATTTGAGAAGTGAATCAGAGGATGAAGAACCTCTCTCTCTGTCTCTCCCTCTCTCTCTATAACTCTGCCTTTCAAATAAATAAAATAAACCTTTTTTAAAAAAACATAATGAGTCATAAGTCTGGTTGCACACACTTTGCAGAAATTAAAAGTGCTAAGTAACTCATTCACAGGTAGAAATGATTTGTTTCAAGCCATACACTATTTTCAAGAGCTGCTACATTATGATGTTCATTCTTTATAATCTTTACATTTCAGGCTCGGATGAAAGCAAAGCAGTATTTTCACTTCATTTATATGCATCAGAGAAATGCAAGGAAACATTTCCATGAAACTTACTGCACCAGACAATCTACTTCATTACAGCAATGTGTGTGATGTGACCTCTGGACATAAGGCAAACCCTCAAAATTGGAAATGAGAACTGATGTTTTTGCCAAAGGCTGCCAGTGACTGGTGACTGTGACTCGTATAATCCTGAGTGGTTTTCTGTTAATAGTTTCCTATGTGTGTGTGCCCCACTGGAGTTCTGGGTGGTCTGGAATTTATGGCTGGCCTTTCTCATAGACTTTTAGGCAAATACTTCAAATGCTAGTGCTGGCTCCTTGATTGTAGAGTGGTACCTGGATCCAAAATCAAATGAAACACAAAGAATGCTATGAGGTTCTCGTTACTTCTAGCATGACTCTTCGTGAGCTTGAGAAGGAATGGCCAACACATACTGCACATCCTTCAGAGGCATCTCAATCATCTTTTACTACTTCAGAAAAGAAGAGGAAAGGAGAAATATAGATTCTATCCTGTGAGCCCAGAGATACTATCTCTTTTACCAGAGCATCACTCTCTGTTTACAGTCTTAGTATATGTTGAATCATTTTGTCCTACATTTCTCTAATTTTTAAATGCCAAAAAGAATTTCAAAGCAAATAATTTTACCATTGAAAAATAAATATTTCCCGCTCCTGTTAAGAATATGTTCTTTGAAAGATGGCGGAATAGTGACAGCGTGCACAGATAGCCCAGGAAAACATAGTTTAATAAAAGTGGAGTTACTGTAGCCTCAGGAAAAGGCTCAGCAAAAAATTGCAGAGGAAACTCTTCCAGATCTAGTGGATGTGACATGGAGGACCTACGGGGAGAGCAAGGTCGCCCACCATGTGGAAGCTGAGCTGTGGGAGCCGAGCTGCAGAAGGCAAGCCACAGAAGCCAAGCCGCAGAGTCTGCGCGCCAGCACTGGAAGGGGAGGTGAGACAAAAACCTCTCGGTAACCCGAGACATTGTTGGGGAAAGGCAGAAAGAGCCTAGAGGGAATGAGGCCTGAAGCCCCACTGTGGAAAGTTCACCAGGCTGACTGGAGAAGAGGAAAAAATGAATAAATAAGGGGAACCAGCATGGACATTAGCCTCTCTCTCCACTCACCTTACAAAGCCGAGCAAGACAAAGAGCAGGCGCCATTTTACATATGTAAAGCAGCGCCCACCATTAGCCAAGCAGAAAAACCTGACTCAAAAATTCACTCAACATGGATTAAAGACTTAAATCTACATCCCGACACCATCAAATTACTAGAGAGCATTGGAAAAACCCTTCAAGATATAGGTACTGGCATAGACTTCTTGGAAAACACCCCAGAAGCACAGGAAGTCAAAGCCAAAATTAACATTTGGGATTGCTTCAAATGAGAAGTTTCTGTACTGCAAAAGATACAGTCAGGAAAGTGAAGAGGCAACCCACAGAATGAGAAAAAATATTTGAAAACTATGCAACAGATAAAGGGTTGATAACCAGAATCTACAAAGAAATCAAGAAACTCCACAACATCAAAACAAACAACCCACTTAAGAGATGGGCCAAGGACCTCAATAGACATTTTTCAAAAGAGGAAATCCAAAGGGCCAGCAGACACATGAAAAAATGTTCAAGATCACTAGCAATCAGGGAAATGCAAATCAAAACCACAATGAGGTCTCACCTCACCCCGGTTAGAATGGCTCACATTCAGAAATCTACCAACAAGAGATGCTGGAGAGGGTGTGAGGAAATAGGGTCACTAACCCACTGTTGGTGGGAATGCAAACTGGTTAAGCCACTAGGGAAGTCAGTCTGGAGATTCCTCAGAAACCTGAATATAACCCTACCATTCAACCCAGCCATCCCACTCCTTGGAATTTACCCAAAGGAAATTAAATTGGCGAACAAAAAAGCTGTCTGCACCTTAATGCTTATTGCAGCTCAATTCACAATAGCTGAGACCTGGAACCAACCCAAATACCCATCAACAGTAGACTGGATAAAGAAATTATGGGACATGTACTCTATCGAATACTATACAGCAGTCAAAAACAATGAAACCCTGTCATTTGCAATAAGATGGAGGAATCTGGAGAACATTATTCAAATTTTGTACTAAGATATAATTAATTTAGAAAATATAATGTCTTCGGAACAATAAAGTACTTGACACCATTTATACTTTTGTATAAGTGTAAGATCTCAAAATTCATTTTAATTGGGAATAAGAGAGAAGTAAAATACAACTCTCTTCAACAAAGAATAGGAGAATAAATAATAAGATAAATAATTGACTTAAGATCAAGTTTCATCATCAATTTTACATGCTTTCCTGTTTAGGTGACAATGTATACTCCCAATCTGTTAGGCTTCATCTGAATTCTGGTGTTCCTAGTGTTCTTAACTTATTCTGAGGCAATGATTTGGTTGTTCATTTAACATTTGCTGAGGATCTACAAGTGTCTACTATGCACCAGGCACTGTTCTAGATGCTGGAGATACAGCAGCAAATAGGCAAAGTCTCTGATTTTAGGGAGCTTTAGTGTACTATAATTTTAATAATGAGGGCCAGCACTGTGGCGTAGTGGGTAAAGCCACTCGCTGCCTTCAGTGCCGGCATCCCATATGGGGTTGGAAGCTCCACTTCCAATCCCGCTCTCTACTATGACCTGGGAAAGCAGTGGAAGATGGTCCAAGGACTTGGGCCCCTGTAGCCACATGGCAGATCTGGAAGAAGTACCTGGCTCTGGATTCATACCTGTGCAGTTCTGGCCATTGCAGTCACCTGGGGAGTGAACCAGCAGATGGAAGATACTCTCTTACTCTCTCTCTCTCTCTCTGTTTTCTTCCTTTGCCTCTCTGTAACTCTGCTTTCCAAATATATAAATAAATATTTTAAGTAAAATAAAATAAAATACTAAATACATTGATATTCACATTTATAAAGCAGTCATCCTATAGGTACCTGAAACTCAACACATATCACACAACCATGATGCTCACTTTGAACACCAATTCTTTTTTACTAGGGATAGATTCAAAGTGACAGCATCTTCAGTCACAACATCAAAGACCTGAGCCAATTCCTATATGTGCTCTGGCCACTTCTATTCAGTCCTACTCTGTATTGGACTGCATTATCATTTTGCCACTCTTCATCCCCCTCCTTTACAAAGAAGCTGTCTTCAATGACAGGCCATTGGAAGGAACCCACCAGCTGTCCCTGTGTCCTGAAAGCCTTTCTCTTGTACTCATTTCATCACACAACTTCTTTGACTTGCATGTTCTTAAACACCCCAAGCAAAACAGAAGTATCTTCTTGAGTTCACAATTTGTTTTGATTTTTCAGTGAGAAACAATTCCTGCTCAACTTGTGAGTGGTACTATTAACTCTTCAGGCCATGTCACTGTTAGTGAAAGATAGAAACTAGTTTCTGGATCATTGAAAATTGGTCTTTAGTTCAAACATCTCTCCTCTCCTAAAAAGCTTTCTGAAAGTATAAATGCCACCCCCTGGAGATTCTGATTCAGCAGCTGTCATGGGATGCCTGGAGAGTTAATTTTTTTTAACAACATGAGTTATTCAGATGTGTATCCATGTTTGAGAACATTGCCCTGAAAGCCAACTGGCTAAAATGTACTTAGCATGGTATCCTCTGCACAGTTTAAGTGTCCCCCACATGCACCTAACCCTCTCATATCCCTTGTGTTCCTCCAAATGTGTCACCTTCTACCCATATATTCAACTGAAGCATTTGTATTTGTGACCCACACTCAGTTGCATCATTCAAGATCGCCACATCACCATGCCTTTTAAAGTATATTCCTAAGTGACCTTAGCCTAAGCACTGCTTTGATTTGGCTCTTTTCACAATTTATTTCTAATGTATCTATGTTAGATTCTTGCCTACATAAACAGTAACACCTTAGTGTTTACAAGGCATGACTTTTAGGTGTTTCTAAATAAACAATGAGACAAATAATAACCTATGAATCAGAGTATTGTCCTGTTGCCACTACAACCTCCATTTAAAGCAATGAGACACGATACTGTAGAAGTAGGCCTTACCTAGGGATGCCTGGAGCATAGGCACAAATTGAGCATCTCAGTTGTTTAGAAATAGGTGTTATGAAAGTAAGGAGTTGGTGGGGGTGGGGGGGGGGGGTGGGGAACCCAGCTGCAGCAGGTTCCATAGTCTCCATCTCCTGCCATGAGTCTCAGGACCAAACAAGCACCAACAAGGCAGCAAAAGCAAAGGAAGAAGGGAAAGAAAATGGTAACAGTTACCAGCTCGGGCTGTAGGTTTGGCACTGGGAATACAAACTGAAACATGCTGCAAATACAGAATCACAGTTCACTACACCACAATGTGTTGCTATTAAGAAGTTAACAAAAGTGGGCAGTTAAGATCAAAAAAGGGTGGATGAAAACTACTGCTACCTTAGACTTCTTCATTAGGGATGAAATAATAGAAAAAGTCACATCACCATGAAGTGGCCAAGACATCATGGTTTAGTTGATGACTGTTGATGGAAAGGTTTATGGGGCAAGAGATCTTTGAATATGTAAAGCAAAACCTGGTGGTCATTACTTTCTTTCAACTAAATATCCACTAAATTCTCCAGAGAACAGAGTATACTACTGAAATAGCATTTGAGCTCCTCACTTTTCCAGGCGTGCACATAGCCATGCAGACCATTCTTGCATTAGCAGTGTCCAGAGCATCAAAATAAGTAGGAAAACAGACATTTAAGTGTATAGTTTGAGATAGTAAAGATGATGCCACTCTTACAACTGTAGGACATGAGGTTGGCAGCTGTGGTAATCACATTCCAATCACAGGGCAAACTACCACATATTTCATTCAGCAACTTCTCTGCATCTGAGAAGCAGAAATTCCTCCAGAGAAATCCATGGAAACAGCTATGGCAGTAAAGGAGGACTACAGTTTTGTTTGCCCAGATTTAGTAGAAGAATTTCACAAGTATGGCAGAGATGGGCCAAGTGGATTAAACAGTGTACTGGAAGCAATGTAATCTCGAAGAAAGAATTTTCCATTGATGTTGCTTATGAAAGATCCTTAATACTTGAAAATGGTTTTTTTCATACAAGTTTGCTAATGCTGACTTCATACCACCTACTGAAGAAGTACTACAAGAAGCAACAAGAATTATCTTGTTGTTATCAGAGTTATCACTAGAACAAAACTAAGCTCACTCAACCAAAAATGCAGGGACTTTGAGTATCACCTTTGTATTTTGAAGGAAAAAAGTGACCAATTAAAAGACAATGTCTTAAAATAACCTCACATACAATAATGTGAATGTATTTAATACCACTAAACTATACATTTACAAATGATTAAAATGTTTAACTGCATTCAATGCATTTTTATCACAATAAAAAAAAAACTCCTTTTTTTTAAAAAAAATGTAGCCTCAAGGGTCCAGCGCCGTGGCTCAGTTGGTTAATCCTCCGCCTGCGGTGCCGGCATCCCATATAGGCACCGGGTTCTGGTCCCAGTTGCTCCTCTTCCAGTCCAGCTCTCTGCTGTGGCCCAGGAAGGCAGTGGAGGATGGCCCAAGTGTTTGGGCCCCTGCACCCGCATGGGAGACCAGGAGGAAGCACCTGGCTCCTGACTTCGGATTGGTGCAGTGCCAGCCGCAGCAGCCATTTTGGGGGTGATCCAATGGAAGGAAGACCTTTCTCTCTGTCTCGCTCTCTAACTGTCTAACTCTATCTGTCAAATAAAAAAAAATGTAGTCTCAGGACACTTATCATTACTCATCCATGGGATAAGAGAGTCTAGTAATTGTGTAACTACCATCCTAGCCACCACAAAAAGCTTCATTTTTGTTAAGTGCTTTTAGAAGTAACAAGATAATATCTTGGGTGAAATATACTATATTCCTCTTATTTAAAAAAGATTGCTGTGCCATTTTAAAAAATAAAAAAGCAATATGTACAACATTCAACTGAGTTGCATATTACACTGGATTCAGTCCCTGCATGTTGAGGTTCATTCCTGGTTCACAAGTCTAAGCAGATGTCACTGACCCAACATGTGAGTGGCTGACACAGAGAGCCATGCTGGGTGTGTGCAAATAGTTGTCTGCTCCTAGGGAAGAAGATGTTGGCTTCTCTTATAACCTCCACTATGGCAGGAATGGCTGTGCTGAGACCAAATCAAACCTCTATTTGTTGATTTGGGGTGGTATTAATGGACTTTCACCCTAACTCTTTTTTTAATTAATTTATTTTTATCTGAAAGGCAGAGTGACAGAGAAAGAAACAGAGAAAGACAGAATCTTCTATCCATTGGTTCACCCCCTCAACAATGCCCACAACAGCCAGGGCTAGACCAAATCAAAGCCAGGAACTCCATCTGTGTCTCCTGCATAGATGGCAGGAACCCAGGTACATTGGCCATCATTTTCTGCCTACCAGGAGCGTTAGCAGGAAACTGGTTCAAAAGTGTGGGGTATCCAGGACTCAAACAAAGTATTCTATTATAGATGTGGGCATCCCAAGTGGAAGCTTACTGTGCTGAACCACAACTCTTGCCTCTCCCTGTCTGCTATTTAATGGCAAAATTAAACACCAAGTTGGTCCAATTTATGGGCAAATATTTTCTAAAATAATCCTGAAAATATAATATGTATTGTCCCATTGTTGCAATAATATGACATTGATCTTATTTGTAAAAATATTTGTGCACATTTTTGTGATATTTTTATGAAAATATTCTTTCCCCAAACAATTTGTTATGTCAATACATTCCCCCAAGAAAAAGTTACAATATTACATGAGTCTGATTTTTAAGGGACTTCAAGCTCAGTCTCAGCTCTAATAAACTGAGTTGCATCTCACACAATCTGTATACTTGACATTCTCCTGTTGCTTTTGAAAAAAAAAAAAACAGAAGCAAGGGTAATGTTCTCATTAGCCCTCCACCTTCATACCCATTTTTCTGACTCCATGAAGCAAACCACAGTGTGTGTAGTCAATAGCCTATACCCAGAAATTCATTGTGCAATCAGAAGACTCACAATGTATATGATTCATTCATCCACTTTAGAACAAAATTGTCATCATCTTCGTTGTATATGTGTGTGTGTAATATTGAAAAGAATAAGGAGGTCAACCATGGTGAGGTTTCACCTCACCCCAGTTAGAACAGCTCTCACACAGAAATCAACAAATGACAAATGCTAGTTAGGATGTAAGGGAAAAGGTACATTATTCCACTGTTGGTGGGAATGTAAACTGGTGCAGCCACTGTGGAAGACAATATGGAGATATCTCAGAAATCTGAATATAGACCTACCATATAACCCAACATCCCACTCCTGGGTTTGGAAGTGGAACAGCTAGGTTTACCCAAACCAAAAGAAATTAGCATATAAAACAGTGATCTGTACCCCCATGTTCATTGCAGCACAATTCACAATAGCTAAGAAATGAAATCAACCTAGATGTCCATCAACTGTTGACTGGTTAAAAATTTTATGGTATATATACATTACAGAGTACTACTCAGATGTAAAAAAAAAATGAAATCCTGTCTTTTGCAACAAGATAGATCCAACTGGAAACCATTATACTTAGTG